>NW_007261535.1:35436-43562 GCF_000164805.1 Carlito syrichta
GTGGTGGTGGTGGTGGTGGCGATGGTGGTAAGCAGTAGGTCCTTTTATTGGTGTTTTCATCACTTTAATGAGTACCTTGGAGGGAGCAGCCTGGTCATTTTCACAGTGGTGGTCCTGGACCCACCCCCCAACCTGCTGACAGCAGACCTGTGACTGTGGTGTAGACCATGTCAGTCATTTTCTGAGTGGTCCTTTTTTCTTAGTGGTCTGGTCCAGGCACCCGAGTGAGCATCTGCCCTCTCCGTGAGGAGCTGACCTCTTTTCTGCGAAATGTATCAGCTGCCAGCTTCAGGGGGAGCCTGGGAGGCGGCAGACTCTCTGTAGCATGTTCACCAAGTGCTGCTGTACTGTGGACTGAGTACCACAGCAGGGCCAGCTGGATACATAAAACTTCTGAACCAGCCCATTTTAAAATGTAGCATACCCCTTTAGCATTAGGACCTAAAAGGCTTTTGATTTCGCTTTATAAAGTCTTGGGAGATTTGGGAATGAAAATGAGAGTTTCCCGTCTGTACGGGTTTCTCTGATGGGCAGCAGTGGTTTTGGCGAGTTTCTTGTGGTCCAGCATCCTTCTTGGACGGGGAAAGTATCTTCCTCTCTTGACTTGCTGTAAGCCCGCAGATGACTTGGTTCACTGCCAGCCTGCCGTGCAGTGCCAAGCTCACAAGAGCTTCCTTGCTTCTTTTCCAGATGTTGTGACACCATTATCCACTCTTCTTCCACCAATACCAAATTCCATGCCCTTCAGAGGCCAGGTTAAAGGTACAAAATATACTCTCTTCGCTCTCTTTAGTACCTTAAAGTCCCCCACCCCTAGGTCAGACTTCTCTCTTCTGGATCCTGAACTCATCCGTGAAACCCAAAGTAAAGGGGGGCCTTGGAGGGTAGAGAGCTGTTGGGAGCCTCCTCCCCAGGGGCACGGGAGCCTGCCAAGTAGGCATGATGGATAGGAGAGGGCAGGCCCATGGGAGGTAGTGTCCCAGCCTTCAGGGAGGGCGGGCTCTGCACCTGGCCAGCCGTGAGCAACCTTATCCCTTTTGCTGAGAGGTGACGTGCTGTGGGGCTCACGGTACCACAGGCCAGGTGCTTCCCTGGGCACGTGCTCGTGGCCTGCACTGTCTGCATGCCTGTTTTCTGCTGAGCAAAAGTGGTTGACTCCGAGTCCACATGTGTGCGATTGGCCCCTGTGGTGAAGCTGCCCGTGCTGAGCCCGCAGGAGGTGCTGGAGGCGCTGGCACGGCATGACAGTGGCTAGAGTTACCCTGAGCATGCAGCGTGTCTTGGAAAGCAAGTTGTTGTAATTCTTTAAAATCTTTGATATTTGAAGTGTCAGTATTTCAGAAAACTTAACTTCAGCAGAAGACCTGTTTTCCATAAGAGTGTAGGAGTCAGTGCCGTCAGTCCAGAAACTCTCAGGTTTCTATATTAAAGCAATGGAGAAAAGCCTGTACACATATCCATGTATTTCAGTCCTTTAGAATTAGCCCTGATCACACACTACCCTGCCCCGTGCTCTGGTCTCTGGGTGACAGTATGACTCAGAAGCGCGGGTGGCTGGGCCGTGCTGGCCTGATGGTCCCCATCTGTGCATGAAAACTACATGAGGAGCTTTGGGCTCACACCACTGAACTCGTTCTGGAATTTAACGACAGAACCACACAGCACATGAGGTACGATTTTCACTGGAACTGCAGATTTGCATCACTGGGCGCTGCCCAGGTGAACAAAGACAGGATCCTATCTCCACGGATGTCACATGCATCTGTCAGCATCTGAAGGAGGTGCCCCAGGGTTAGATGAGTGCTGGGTTTGGGTTTCAGTGGGTCAGGTCACGTGGAAGGTTTCTGCTGCGGAGAAATCAGAAGCCAGGTCAGGCAGCATTTGCAGCTCAGGTGGGCACAGTCTATAATATGTTTCAGGAGCGGTTTTCAGTATTGCTTTTCCCAGAGACTGCCTGCCTGTTTCTTAGATATGGTACGAGGATATAGCTGATGCTGGCAGTTTCTAAATCATGTCTCCTGCTTTTTCTCAGTTGTGAGAAATTTGGATAGAAATGTTTTTGCTTCCCTGCAGTTTATAAGCTTGGTGTGAAGTTGAGGTGAATTAGTTTAAGCTTACTCCAGTAAAAGGAGAAGTTACTCTGAATATAAAAGAAAGCTTGTTGCGCTGGCAAGGGTGTGGAGATACTGGAACCCTCATGCCTGCTGTGGGAATGTAAAGGAGGCAGCTGCTTTGGAAAATGGCCTGGCTGCTCCTCAGAAAGTTAAAGACAGAGCTGCTGTGAGCCAGCTCTTCACATCTAGGTATCTGCCCAAGGAAAATGGAGTATGTGTATACGCAGAGACATGTACAGTATTCCCAGCAACGTGACTCCTGATAGCCAGAAGGAGGAAGCAGTCCCCATGTCCAGGTGGCGAATGGATGACAGAACGTAGTCTGTCCACACAAGGGAATGTTACTTGACCATAAAAGGAGTGAAGGCCTGACACGTGCTACAATCTGGACAGACCTTGAAAACATGGGAACAGTGAGACGGCAAATACGAAAGCCACGTGTGGGGGAGGCTGTGACTGTCCAGAGTAGGCAGATCCTTAGAGGAAAAAGTAGACTAGTTATTGACTAAGATGAGGGTGGAGAGTGTTAGCTATTGAGTACAGGGTTTCCTTTTGGGAGTGATCTAGAACTAGATAATGGTGATAGTTGCACAATTTTGTGAATATACTGAAAACTACTGAATTGTACACATTGGGGGTATTTTATGGTATGTATATTATTTCTTAATTAGAAATTTCTTTTGTTAAAGTTTATTTTCTATTATTTACTTATTTATTTAGAGTTGGAATCTCACTCTGTCGCCCAGGCTGGAGTTCAGGGGCACGCTTATGGCCACCATAGCCTCCACCTGCTGGGCTCAGGTGTTCCTTCCACCTCAGCCTTCTAAGTAGGTGGAACCATGGGCGCATGCCACCATGTCTGGTTAATCTTCTGATTTATTGTAGAGATGAGGTCTCACCCTGTTGCCCAGGCTAGTCTTGAATTCCTGCGTTTGGGCAGTCATCTTGTCTCTGCCTCCCAAAGTGCTGGGATTATAGGAATGAGTCACTGCACTGGGCCTTTATTTATTTATTTATAAAAATATTAAGATAGACTTTTACTATGTTACCCAGGCTTGTCTCAAAATCCTGACCTCAAGTGATCTTACCGTAACCTTGGCCTTCCAAAGTGCTAGGATTACAGATGTGAGCCACCCCATTCAGCTTAGCTTTATTTTCTGTGGCAAGTTGTAGCCACTGGGCACATTGATAATTGTGACCATTGGCAACAAAGTATACTAGGAATACAACTTATAAATACCTTAAAGCATTGCTACTTTGTATGTAATCACCAGCACTATTGCTAAAATTGTGTATGGTATGTTTTAGCCTGTCCTGTATCTGTTGATTCTTCAGGACACAAAGTTCTATCTACAAAGGAATAAATAGCATTTTCTTTAAACTGTGTCCTACTTTGGGTTTCTGACTTATTCTTCTGTGAACAAGCAGCCAGCCCATTCTGTGGGCCAGACTTCCTTGTCTCTGCTCCTAATTTTTTTGTTTTGTTTTGTTTTGAGTCAGAGTCTCACTCTGTCGCCCAGGCTGGAGTACAGTGGCACACTCACAGCCACCACAGACTTGACCTGCTGGGCTCGGGCAGTCCTTCTGCTGCAGCCTTCCAAGTAGCTGGAAGTACAGGCATGTGTCACCTCACCTAGCTGATTTTTTAATTTATTGTAGAAACAAGATCTTGCCACGATGCCCTGACTGGTCTTGAACCCATGGACTTAGACAGTCCTCTTGCCTCTGCCTCCTAAAGTGCTGAGATGACAGGCATGAGCCACCATGCCTGGTTTTGCTCTCAATTCTTTAAAATATTGTGGTGAAATAAATATGATATAAAATTTACTATGCTGACTTTTTTTTAATTTTGCAGAGACAAGGTTTCGCTGTGTTGCTTAGGCTGGTCTCAAACTCTTGAGCTCAAGCCACAACCCCACCCCCCACCCCCCCACTTGAGCCTCCCAGAGTGCTGGGATTATAAGTGTGAGCCTCCATGCTGGCAGCTCCTGACCATTTTAAGTATTCAGTTTAGTGTTTTTTGTTTTGTTTTGTTTTGAGTTGGAGTCTCACTCTGTCGCCCAGACTGGAGTGCAGTGGCTGCTCCTGGCCACCGCAGCCTCGACCTGCTGGGCTCCGTCGATCCTTCCGCCTCAGCCTTCTGAGTAGCTGGAATTACAGGCACGCACTACCACGCCCAGCTGATTTTTTTATTTATTGTAGAGAGGGAGGTCTCGCTGCCCAGGCGGGTCTTGAACCCACGGACTCAGGCAATCCACTCACCTCAGCCTCCCAAAGGCGTGGGATTACAGGATGAGCCACCGAGCCCGGCAAGTTTAGTGTTATCATAAGTACATTCATGTTACTGTGTAGCTACCACTAGAAATTTTTCAACTTGCACAGCTGAAACTCTGTGCCCATTAAACAATTTCTCCTCTCTGTTACCCTGCCCCGCCCTGGCACTCCCCATTGTGCTGTCACTGTGAGTCCTGGCTCCTCTAGGCCTCTCCTGAGGGGAGCGGGAGCGTGCAGTGTTGATCCCCGTGTGATGCTTGTGTCATTCTGCATGATGTCCTCCAGGTTCCCGCATCGTCAGGATGCCCTTCCTTTTTTAAGATGAAGCAGTATTCCACTGTGTAGCGAGACCCTCTGGTGTGTACCTGTGCATCCTGGATGGGTGTGGGGGCATCTGCTTTGGTTGCGGTGGATGGTGCTACAGTGATTGTGGTGCACAGATATCTCCTCGTGGCCATTCCTCTGGTGCTTTGCACACGGCCAGTAGAATTGCTGGCGCAGGGTCATTCTGTGTTTAATTTTTCAAGGAACCACCAAACATTTCCGCGTAGCAGCACCATTTCACATTCTCATCAGCGGTGCACCGGGTCCTGGCATCTCCCATCCCTGCTGATACCTGTTTCTATCTTTGTGAATGTCGCCATCCACTGGTGTGTGGTGGGCTCTCGTTGTGGTTTTGCCTTGCATTTCCTTCGTGAGTCACGATGTTGGGCGTCTTTCTGTGTGCTTCATGCAGATCTTCCTCGGAGAAATGTCTTTTTCTCTTTTTGAATCCCTGTGTTCCTTTTTGTGTTTAAAGCAGCAGGTTTTAGTGTGGTCTGTGGACCCTGGGGTCCTCAAAAACCTTTCAGGGGCCTCTAAGGTCAGAACTATTTTCCTAATAAAACTGTACTAGGCCTGGTATGGTGGTTCATACCTGTAATTCCAGCACTTTGGGAGGCCAGGGTGGGAGAATTATTTGAGTCCTGGAGTTCAAGACCAGCCTGGGCAACATAGTGAGACCCTGTCTGTCTCTACAAAAAACGAAAAAATTAGCCAGGCATGCTGGCACATTGCCTGTAGTCCTAGCTACTCGGGAGGCTGAGGCAGAAGGATTGCCTGAGCCCAGGAGATTGGCTGCAGTGAGGCGTGATTGTGCTACTAAATTCTAGCCTGAACCACAGAGTGAGACCCTGACTCAAAACAAAAGGTACTAATAGTCAGGTATTCACTGTGCACACATATTTTTAAATGCCAGTTTTGCTTAATGATGTTTGTGCTATTGTAGTAAGAATTATCATTTAATTACATCCTACACTTGAGTGCAGGTCTTTTTTTTTAAAAAAAAAAAAAAAAGGGCTGGGTATGGTGGCTCAAGCCCGTAATCCCAGCACTTTGGGAGGCCAAGGTGAGAGGATTGCCTGAGTTCAGGGGTTCGAGACCAGCCTGGGCAGCAGAGTGAGACTCCAACTCAAAAAAAAAAAAAAAAGAGAGCAATTGAGGTATGATTTAGATACCATAAAATTCACCCAATTTCAGCTGAGTATGGTGGCACAAACCTGTAGCTCCGGATATCCAGGTGGCTGAGTCAGGAGTCTTGCTTGAGCCCAGGGATTTGAGACTGCAGTGAGCCGTGATTGTGCCGCTGTACTCCAGCCTGGGCGACAGAAGAAGACCTTGTCTCTAAAAACTAAAAAAAAATTGTTTTTAATTCACCTGTTTTAAGTGTGCTGTACTAAGTTGTGTAACTGTCAACAACCTACCTGTAGAACATTTGCATCACCTCAGTAAGCCCCTGCCGTACGGTGGCCCCCCTCATCTGCAGAGGGACATTTCAGGACCCCCATGGTTGCCCAAAACCTCGGGTAGTGCCAAATCCTGCATGTGTGTACTTTCTCCTATACACATAGACCTTTGCTAAAGCAATGTATGTGTTAGGCATGCTAAGAGCCTGTCAACGGCAAGTAACAGCAATGGAGAGCAGGGGCAGCATCTCTCACACGTCCTGTGAATGAGGCCACTCACCCTCTCACTGGACTGTCCCCTGCCCTCCTTGCAGGGCAAGAGCAAATGCCACATGGTTAGAAGCAGAGACTGGTTGTAGGCTGCTGTGGACATCCTGCAGGTGCCTCCCAGGAGGGGCGCCTGCTCTGGTGCTTCTGGATCATCGAGCCCCAACAGCAAGCATAAGCACAGGGTGCCCGGACAGCCTCCCTGATAACCCACCAGCTGCTGTAGAGATGCTGGACGAGGGGTTATATCCTACACTTGAGTGCAGGTCTTTTTTTAAAAAAAGACCTGCATCCCAGGAGGACACAGTAGCACAGCGCGAGGTTTCATCACATGACTCAACGTGGCCCACAGGTTAGGATGTAGGAATCGTTGATTTCTGGAGGTTTTCATGTGATCTATTCAGACGGTAGGTAAGTAGAACTGTAGAAAGGCAGACAAGGGCATGCACCGTTCGTGCTCTGACATCCGCTGTGCCAGAATGGCCCTGTACACTAGAGGCCGGAATCTCAGACCATATGGGCAAGGTTTGCTGTTGGGTACATATTGTGGCTGAGCACGTGTTCATGCAGGAGAAAGATGGAAAGATGCTTCAGGGATGTGGGCCCGGGTCTTGGCAGTTGTAAGGGAGCCTGTCACTTCCAGGAGGACAGTGGGCAGTATCTGTTAGTGTTAAAATTCACCCGTGGAAATGGAGCTTGGACTTTTGGAACACATGTGTCTGACACTGTGAGCGCCAGAGCTCCCCAGTTGTGCCGACTTTCCCAGCAGCCCCTGTGGGATGTTCCAGCGTCATGCCTGGGTCATAGCCCGCCAGAGTCTGGGGTGGACTGATGGCGTTGGAGGAGCTGAGCGGGGAGCTTGGGGCTGGGGTGGAGTCCCCATCACAGCTCACAGTCAAGTGCCGTCACACGGCAAGGCTGGTGTGTCCAGGAGCGTCAAGGCTGTCTGCAGAGGCTGGTCAATCCTCCTCACCTCCAGCTGCGTCTCTGTGAGGCCAGGTTTTTCTGCCTGCTTCAGCCTAAGTAGCCTGAGAGCCCAGCTGTGCCCGCTGTGGTGTCAGCACTGAAGGGATTTGCAAAAAGAGAAGCCACATACTCCCTCCCCATATACTCTAAATTTGATAAAACATTCGTGGCATCACATCTCAGGTTTGTTATTGTTTTGTTTTGTTTTGAGTCAGAGTCTTACTCTGTTGCCCAGCCTGGAGTGCGGTGGCATGCTCACGGCCACCACAACCTTGACCTGTTGGGCTCAGGTGACCCTTCCGCCTCAGCCTTCCAAGTAGCTGGAACTACAGGCGTGCACCACCATACCTGGCTAGTTTTTTGATTTATTGTAGAGTTGAGGTCTTTCCAAGTTGCCTAGGCTGGTCTCAAACCCCTGGGCTTAGACAGTCCTCTCACCTCCACCTTCCTGTGTGCTGGGATTAACAGGCATGAGCCACCACCCCAACTGTTATTATTTTTAAATAATGGAGTATCTTTAAACTTCCCTTTTCATTTTGAATACAGTAAATGTCAGTAGAATTAACCTATATAAACAAAGGGTCCAAGCCAGGCATGCTGGCTCATGCCTGTAATCCCAGCACTTTGGGAAGTGGAGGTGAGAGGATTACCTGAGCCCAATGGATCAAGACCAGCCCAGGCAATTTGGCGAGACCTCGTCTCTACAATAAATAAAAAATTAGCTGGGCATGGTGGTGCATACCTGTGGTTCCAGCTACTTGGAAGGCTCAGGTGGAAGGAT
>NW_007261535.1:43582-53807 GCF_000164805.1 Carlito syrichta
AAAAAAAAAAAAGGGAGGGGGTCTGGGTTGCTGAGACCAGAAATTTAGAGAAGAGCTAATGTCAAGTTGATGTTATTTACAAAGAAGCAAGTTAGAAATTATTTCTCTCTTTCTTTTTTTTTTTTGAGTTAGAGTCTTACTCTGTCACCCAGGCTGGAGTGCAGTATACACTCATGGCCACCCTGGGCTCCGGTGATCCTTCTACCACAGCCTTCCAAGTAGCCAGAACTACTGGTGCGCACTACCATGCCCAGCTAATTTTTTATTTATTGTAGAGATGAGGTCTCCCCAAGTTGCCTAGGCTGATCTCGAACCTGTGAGCTCAGGCAGCCACTCACCTCGGCTTCCCAAAGTGCTGGGATTACATGCTGAGCCATGTTCTTTTTTATTTTTTATTTTTTTGAGTTGGAGTCTCACTCTGTCACTGAGGCTGGAGTGCAGTGACACATTCCTGGCCACCACAGCCTCGACCTGCGGGGCTCAGGTGATCCTTAAGTCTCAGCCTTCCAAGTAGCTGGAACTATTGGCGCGTGCTACCACACTCAGCTAATTTTTTTATTTATTGTAGAGATGAGGTTTCACCAAGTTGCCCAGGCTGGTCTTGAACCTGTGGGCTCAGGCAGTCCTCTCACCTTGACCTCCCAAAGTGCCGGGATTATAGGCTTGAACCACTGTGCCTAGCCTGCGCGTATATTTTTAAATTCCCGAACTGCTGGCTGGAATTGTATTTAAAAATAAAAATACACGTGCTCACATGCTAATGTGGGTTCACATGCTTACACATGCTTACATGCTCACACATGCTAATGTGAGTTCATGTGCTTACACATGCACATGCTCACACACACTAATGTGAGTTCACATGCTTACATATGCTAATGGACTCATGTACTCACAGAGACACATGCATGCTCACAAGCACTCACATGCTTACATGTTCACAGGAGCTCATGCTAACGTGAGCTTACATGCTTATACATACTAATGGGCTCACATGTTCACATACTCAGATACGCTCGCACATGCTCACACTAGCTCACATGGGCTCTCGTACTGACACACTCAGACACACTCATGTGTTCACACAAGCCATTCTTACACTGCTCACACATGCTAACGTATTCACACACTCACATACACGTGGGTACCATGCAGAGAGGGCTTTCTCAGGCTGGATGTGTGGGCTGTGCTGGCGTGTGAGTGGCAGCATTTTTTGGCATCTCTGCTCATTCCCTTGATTTCTGCTGGGACTGCTGTGACCTTTCCAGCATGCAGCATGCCGTGTCACTCATAGTGTGGCGTGTTGCCATTCGGCATGCTGCTACGTTTCCTTGGACATGCAGCTTAGGACAGCAGCCGAGCTCCCACGTTGTGTGCCCAGAAAAGTGGGGGGGGCAGGACTGACAGGAGCCTTGGGAGTGGAGACCAGCTCTGGCCATGGGCCTAGAGGCTGAGGGGCGAGGTCTGCCGTGCCTCCTTCAGAGGGTGTAGACTGTTTCTGTTTACATTCGTTTCCTTGACTTGTTTTGCTGTGAAATATTTCATATGCACAGAGTGTGTGCACAGGCGTAGAGTTGACTGAGGGATACAACGCTTGCTGACATGCCTTCTGTCCAGTTAGGGAAAGGAGCATCTGCCTTTGCAGTCTCATGTGCACAAGTCACATGTAGGCATTTCAGGATGGAGGACCCCTGTCCCACCCTCCTGGCAGTCTCCAACTCCTCATTGCCTCCAGGCTGAGTCCATGTGTGGAGGGTCCCTCACATGATGACTGATCCTGTTTGTTTATGCTGTGAGAGTCCCAGTTTGCATGCATTCAATGGTGGAGTTCCACTTAGAAGCAGAAGGCCTTTCAGTCTTAAAACCAGAAGTTCCTTATTTTTCCTTCTATTTTCTGGGAGAATTTTTTTCTTTTTTGTTATTGATATCATTTTTTTAGAGATAAGTTTCTCTCTGTCGCCCAGACTGGAGTGCATCGGCACAATCACAACTCACTGCAGCCTTGACCTCCTGGGCTCAGGCGATCCTCCTACCTCAACCTCCCTAGTAGCTGGGACCACAGGCACTCGACACCACACCTGGCTAATTTTTTCTTTTTCTGTTTTGTGGAGACGAGGTCTCTCTGTGCTGCCCATGTTGGTCTCAAACTCCTGGACTCAAGCTATCCTTCTGCCTCGGCCTCCCCACATGTTAGGGTTACAGCCTGAGCCACCACATCCAACCTCTGCTTTTATTCTTTTTTTTACTCCCCTGGAGAACTCTCACATAAGGTTTCTTTCATGAAGAAAGTAACAGGTGCTGACAGTCACGAGAGTAAAAGGTGAAGCCTCCTCCCCATCCTGGCAGCTCGATGTGTCCTCACTCTTCTCATGCAGACGGAAGTTCGTGTCAGAACAGACTGGGGTTCCGGTGTGCCTGCCACTCTTCTTGCCAGCGTTTGTTGGACATCTGTCCCTGCACAAATTCAGACAAATGCTGCTTTCTGGAGCCATCATCCCCTTGCCCTGGCCCGGGGTCAAGACAGCGCTCCAAGGGTCCTGGCTCCGTGCCCCCAGGCATGGCCTGCGGGTGCCGACCTGTCACCTCAGGGACTTGCCGGCTGCTTCTCATCGTCTGCTCTTTTTCCCTTACCGTTGTCAGTGGGGAAAGGTCTCTGTCGACAGTGGGCTCGTAGGTGAGGTCCTCAAAACGTGTGAACACAGAGAAGAGCAGAATGACACACCCATTGAGTCACCACTCAAGTGCATTTTTTAGGTTAACAGGTTGCTAGAATGCTGTGGCTTATACTGTGAGTCCTTTTCTGGACTTGCACACCTTTTACAATGTGCCTTTGCTTTTATTATTTATTTATTTATTTTATTTTTTTTGAGTTGGAGTTTCACTCTGTCGCCCAGACTGGAGTGCAGTGGCTACTCCCGGCCACCGCAGCCTTGACCTGCTGGGCTCCTGCGATCCTTCCGCCTCAGCCTTCCGAGTAACTGGAACTACAAGTGCGCACTACCAAGCCCAGCTAATTTTTGATTTATTGTAGAGATGAGGTCTCGCCAAGTTGCCCAGGCGGGTCACGAACGTGCCTTTGCTTTTAAATGGCACGAGCAGTGTTGAATACATCCAAATACTGTGACAGTTGAATGGAGAGAGGCCAACAGTGATTTAGGTCTCTCTTCGGGTGTGTGGCTGCGTGGTCTTTTCGTTTTAAAGCACTCTGAAGCTCTGGGATTCTGAACCCCAAGTAGAATAACATTTCCCAATCTCTTTGACTTGTATGTGGGCTGTTAAATACTTTTAGGAACTTAAACTTTTTTGACTGGGCCCAATGACTCACGCCTGTAATCCCAGCATTTTGGGAGGCCAGGATAAGAGAGTTGCTTGAGCCCTGGAATTCTAGTCCAGCCTGAGTAACATAGCTTGACCTTGTCTCGACAAAAAAGTAAAAAAAATAAGCCGGACGTGGTGACTCATGTCTGTAGTCTCAGCTACTTGGGAGGCTGAGGAGGGAGGATTGGCTGAGCCCTGAAGGTTGAAGCTGTGGAAAGCCATGATGGTGCTACTGCACTCCGGCCTGGGAGACAGAATGAGATCCCAAGTAAGAAGGAAAAAAAATATATCATTTTTGCATTTGGCCAGAGAAACAATTTTTTTTTTTAGATCAGAAAATATAGTTTATTTAGAAAGTAAATTAGAGAGAGAGAGAGAGAGAGAGAAGATTCCCCTCCTTGAGGTTAGGGAGGGGCCAGAGCCCAGAGAAGCAGTTTTAAGTGTGATTGTTTCATGTTTACTTTGAGTTTGTGTATTATTACGTCATATGGAGTTGGTTTTAATGTAAGCTTAAATGTTTGTAATATTTACAGGTAAAAATGTGTTTTCTTCCAAAATGCTAAGTTTCTATTAATTTACATTATATAAGGCAAAGCATGACTTGTCGATAGAAATGTTCAGATGAAATATCATGTTATAAGCTGGGCTCGGTGGCTCAGCCTGTAATCCCAGCACTTTGGGAGGCTGAGATGAGTGAATTGCCTGAGCCCCGGGTTCGAGACCCGCCTGGGCAACTTGGTGAGACCTCATCTCTACAATAAATCAAAAAATTAGCCGGGTGTGGTAGCGCGCGCCTGTAGTTCGAGCTACTTGGAAGGCTGAGGCGAAAGGATTGCCGGAGCCCAGCAGGCGAGGCTGCAGTGGCCGGGAACGGCCACTGCACTCCAATCTGAGCGACAGAGTGAGACTCTAACTCAAAAAAAAAAGAAATATAATGTTATGATGGAAGATCTGTTGAGAATGATTTTAAATCCAGTCCAACTACATGCCAACCCATTGAAAATGCTTTTTTTTTTGTTTTTGAGCTGGAGTTTCACACTCAACCCAGGCTAGAGTGCAGTAGCACCATCACAACTCTACACAGCCTCAAACTTCTGGATTCAGCTGTTCCTCCCACCTCAGCCTCCCAAGTAGCTGTGACTACAGGCACGCATCAGCATGCCTGGCTAATGTTTGAAATTTTTGTGTAGAGATGGGGTTCTTGCTGTGTTATCTGGACTGGTTTCAAACTCCCAGGTTCCAGCCGTCCTCCTGCCTTGGCCTCCTAAAGTGCTGGGATTACTGGCAATGAGCCACTCCTCCCCAGTCAAAACTGTTTTAATAGACCATATTTGTTTTTGAACCACATGTACATATTAGTTATTCAAAAGCATAAGTTTAAAAAGTGATTCACTCACTAATTGAATTTAAAGCGCAGATGCCGCCAGACATGGTGGCGCATGCCTGTCATCCCAGCACTTTGGGAGGCAGAAGTGAGAGGATTGCCTGAGCTCAGGGGTTTGAGACCAGCCTGGGCAACTTGGTGAGACCTTGTCTCTACAATAAATCAAAAATTAGCTGGGTGTGGTGGCACATGCCTGTAGTTTCAGCTACTTGGAAGGTTGAGGCAGAAGGGTCCCCTGAGCCCAGCAGGTCGAGGCTGTGGTGGCTGTGAGCATGCCGCTGCCCTCCATCCTTGGTGACAGAGTGAGACTCCAGCTCAAAAAAAAAAGAAAAGGAAAGAAAAAGTGTAGATGTCTCATGTTCTGCATGGAACAGTCAAGTTCAGTGGTTTCCTTAATGGTCCTGTTGTGCTGTTGCTGAGGATGACAGTTTTTGATTGTTATTTGTGAACAAAATATAAAAGCCCCATTTAAGACCAGAAATACCTCGCAGTGGTCTGTGAGAACTTTGTGAAGAGAAATGCAGGTTTACGGGGGGGGGGGCAGCTGGGCACCTCTGGATACTTCTGACTGCTGCTGTGCTTCTTGCTGGTTCTGTTTCAATGGGAGTATTTTCTGAGTCATAGTGAAATTAGCATCTAGTATGCTTGCGTGGAGTGGCCTATATATAGCCTGGGCTGTTGCCTCGGCTGTGATCCCAGACCCGCTGGGCATCATGTACCCCCCACCGGCCTGCAGAGCTCTGGGGCTTTGCTGTTTCACGGGGAAAACTGACATTCAGACAGTTGATATGTGTGAGCTCTTTACAGAGTGACTGTAGCTGGGGCAGACCCTTGCGGGAGTTCTGTCTTGCGGTAGTCCCCAGTCGGCTGCATCCCAGACACGTGGGGCCGGCCTCTCTAAAGCTCCTGTGGCGCGACCCCAAGCCACGCAGCCAGACCGCCGTTCTGGCCTCTCCAGACTCCAGCCCCGCCACTCCCCACTCCATGCCCGTGAGCATTTGACTGGCAGGCACGTGTCATGCCCTGAGGAACACCGCTGCCTCCTGCTGCCGCCCTCATGCCGTGTGGCCCTCTCTGACCTGCCTTTTGTCTCCGTAGGGAACTGTACCTGGGGGATGAACTGTCGGTTCATACACCCAGGTGTGAATGACAAGGGGAACTACTCCCTGATCACCAAAGCCGAGCCCTTCCCGCCCAACGGTGCCCCGCCACTCGGACCTCACCCGCTGATGCCTGCCAACCCGTGGGTGCGTGCCGCCTCCTCGCTCGTGGGTCTGCCATCGGCCCCTGTCCAAACTTGGGCTTAAGACGGTGAACACACCTCCTCGAAGGGTGTCCGTGCCTGGGGGAGGCCCATGCTGTGCCCTGGGAGAGCCACCCTGGGCTGCTTCTGTTGTCTTGTGTGGACGTAGGCCTGGACTTCGTGGGGATGGAGTAGGCTGGGCCAGAGTGTAGTGATGTTTTTCTCCCCCTTTCTCTGAGGACTTTCAGGTTTTACTTGCTTTCTCAACTTCTCCCTTCTCACTTTTTGATAGGGCGGGCCAATAGTTGATGAAATTTTGCCTCCACCCCCTCCAGAGCCCCCAGCAGAGAGTGCCTGGGAACGAGGACTCCGGCATGCGAAGGAGGTAACGATTTAGAAAACCTTACAGGAAACATGCTGCGGGGGCCTTGCAAAACCAGCATCTCTCCTGCCCAGAGATAGCCAGACACTCGGGCAGCCTTGGGAGCCAGGACTCTGTGTCTGGGGATCCTTTAAGAGGTGAACAGAGGGAAGCAGTGTCCCGCTGTCTCTTGGAAGCAGCTAGGTCATGGGCAAACTCCAGTGGACCAGGGATGCCGAGTGCAGGGTACAGACTCCCAGCTCTCTGGCTGGGTCAGCACCGGGCCATGCCCTCAGGTTCCACCCAGGAACATGGTGTGTAGTCTCTAGCCACTCAGAGGCACCTCCCACATCTAAGGAGGCAGCCACGCTATGCCCCCAGGCCCCGCACCCCATGCTGGGTCCTCAGCATCCACTCTCGCTTAAGAGGCCGTGGTGCCCTCTAGGGCTCCCCTCACTGCCCACTCCCTCCTCCAGGCCTTCTCTGACCCTGGTGTCCGGGCTTAAGATCTAGAGGCCAGTGTCTGCTGGCACCCAGCCCTGCTTACTCAGCCCCAAGTCAGACAGGCAGCACACTTCCCCTTCCCTCGGACTCCAGTCTCCCCCAGGCCACTTGTCACCTCACCCAGTTCTGTTTGAGGCTCTCTGATCCTATTCCAAGAGAAACTGTAGGGAGGGGTGGGCTCCATCCTGCCTCCCTCCATGCTCGGACAGTTCCTGGTGCTACTGGGACAGACTGCCCAAGGTACCTGGACTCTGTCCCCTGCCCTGGCACACAGCAACAGCTATGCCTTCTGCAGTGCTCTGTTCCCCACCCATACACATAGTGGCTATGCCTTCTGCAAGGCTCTGTCCCTGACTCTCGGACGGCATCGTGCCTTCTGCAGGGCCACTCAAGTCACGTTGTGTGGGTTCCCCTGTGCCTCCTGACAGCAACGCTGGGTGTTCTGACTCCATGTTGACTTTTTCTTCTTACAATGCTAGGTTTTAAAAAAAGCAACCATTCGAAAAGAGCAGGAGCCGGATTTTGAAGAAAAAAGATTTACGGTGACCATTGGTGAAGATGAACGGGAATTTGACAAAGAAAATGAAGTTTTCCGAGATTGGAATTCTCGGATCCCAAGAGATGTCAGAGACACAGCGTAAGGACTGACCCTGCCTCTCCCTGCCCCTCTGAGAGTATAGAAGTGCCTCTGTGTGAGGCCTGTCCTGGGGAGAGCCACCTCAGGCTGGTCCCAGGTGGGGCTAATGCCCACCCGCTCCTGCCCAGGTCACAGCACTCTGAGCTCATGCAGGTGGTCCCCGCTGTCAGCATGTCTTGGGTTTGGCTTCTGTGCAGGAAGCATTGTGGCTCCCATGAGCTCTGGGATTTCTGTAGCCATCCCTGAAGCTCCAGGAACCCCTCACACTGTGCCTCCCTTCCTTTCCCCATTCCCCAGGAGCTGGGAGATGTGTGGCATTTGTCATGCTGTCAGGAGCCTGCAACTGCTGCCCGCACAGCCCTCTGCAACATGCATGTTGTTGGCCTTGCATCTCTTCCCAGTGTTGCATGCTACCCTTCCAAATGCTCACAGCAGGGCTGGGCTGGATGAGGGTCAGGTCCTCGGGGCCATGAGGCCCACAAGTGCTGCTTTCTGCCCACCCAGCCCAGGCAGGACTCACCTCAAAGGGGTGGAAATGGCCGAGTGTCTGTAAGAGTCGTGTGGTGGGCCCAGGCTGCGAGAGCTGAGCCAAGGTCCTGCCGGTGTCCCATTTGGCTCTGGCTTTGTGCCAGGTGTCACAGCAGCAGGTCGTCCATCATGCTGCTGTTGAGAGTTGTTTTGCTGATTTCTGTCTGGCATAGTCAGGGCAGCACGCAGGCTCACGTTCCGGATGGGCCCTGTCGTCGCGGCCTGCAAGGCTCTCAGGCCTACTGTTGTGGGCAGGCGCACAGGGCTCGCCATTGCAGGCAGATGGGTGGATGGGCCCAGTGTCCATCCCTGCTCGACAGAGACCCCCTCAGAGGTGTAGGGATTGGAGGTTTCCAGACATGGAAAGACCTGTGTGGACGGTGTCAGGTCACGGAAAGGAACATTGGGGTCAGAGCCGAGTCCAGGCTCTGGTGTGCAGCATCGCTGTGGTGCAGATGCTCTCTGAAATGCAGGTGGCGACATTGTCCTTCCTCCCTGGAAGGGACAGGAGCCTGGTGGCCAGTGTGTGTGGGACTCTGGGAGCACAGTGCTCTCCAGATGCACCGGACTCAAATTGAGGGTTTGGGGAGTGTCAGGACCCTTGGATTGATGCTGGATGCCACTTCCGGCCCTCCTGATAGGAACAGGGAGGGGCCTGAGGAGTATGCCAGGTTGGACACGTTTCCATGGGGCTTGGATCTTGTGGTGCGCCCCCCCCCCCCACGTGCATGCTTGACACAGGAAGAGTCTCTCATCCTGCACAAGTGTTTGGTGCTTGTGATAGGAGCTATCTGTGTTGCAGATAGGGCTGAGGACATGCTGGGCCTGGGGAGCTGGATTCACAGTCCAGGCAGTGAGTGGTCCTGGTGTGAGCTTCTGGCGGGATGGGCAGGAAAATGGGCAGAGTGAGTCTCTCCTACCCAGCTTTGTGAGTCCCTCTGGTGCCCTCCCTAGGCTTGCCTCACCTGGAGTGGGCTGTATCTGTGTGCGGAGGCAGTGGTTCAGGTGGGTAGGAGCCGAGGCTTCAGGGCCTCCGGGAACATGCAGGGACCACGTTGGCCGCCCTTGTGTGTGGGTTCCTGCTAAATTACAGATACTGCCTGGCTGCTCCCTCAGTCAGGCGGGGGCCAAGATCAGGGCCGAGTTTCTGCTCACTGGGGGGGGGGAACGTCTCTGGACTGAAGGCTGTGGCTCTTTGCAGGTGGTCCCTGGAGCAGCTGCATCTGTGCCCCCAGCAGCTTGTTAGAAATGCAGGTTCCTAGGCCCAGCCTCAGACCCAGAGTCAGGAATTCTAGGGAGCATGGAGACCAGCAGTCTGTTTTAACAGGCTCTCCAGGTAATCCTAGCTCATGTGAAAGCTGGAACCACTGATCTCAAGGAATTCCAGGGTACATACCCCCTTTATTTTTCCCCCTGTGTCTCAATGTTGCCCAGGCTGGTATCAAGCGATCCCCCTACCTCAGCCTCCTGAGCAGCTGGACTGTGGTGCCCCCAGTGTTGAGTTTGGAGGACAGCAGCATGGAGCACCTTTTCTGCAGATACCTTTAGGCGCCTGGCTGCTAGGGCCCTGGGGTGGGCTGGGCCCTTCAATGCAGTCCCCGCGGAATGCAGTGCCTGTCCCAGCACTTTGGGGAGGCCCTCTGAAATGTGGTGTCAAGGACGGGAGCATAGTTCTTTCTTCATGTCTCCTAGAATTAAACAATTCACCTGGTAAGATCACTTAGTAAGAAGAATGCTTTGCTGGACACACACACCCTGGTCAGCTTTTGGGGCTGCTTTTCTACCACCTCAAGCCCTCTATTCAGCATCGCCTGACCTGTGAGTCCTTTTTTATGCAAGATGTTAAGAAATGTTATCTTGGACCAGGAGTGGTGGCTCATGCCCGTCATCCCAGCACTTTGGGAGGCCGAGGTGGGAGGATTGTCTGAGTCCAGGAGTTTAAGACCAGACTGGACTGGGCGCAGTTGCCCAAGTCTGCAATTCCAGCACTTTGGGAGGCTGAGGTGAGAGTATCGCCTAAGTCCATGGGTTCAGTGCCAGCCTGGGCAACTTGGGGAGACCTCATCTCTAGAATAAACCGAAAAATTAGCCAGGCATGGTAGCCCGCGCCTGTAGTTCTGGCTACTTGAAAGGCTGAGGCAGAAGGATTGCCTGAGCCCAGTAGGTCAACACTGGGGTGGCCGCGAGTATGCATGCCACTGCACTTCAGCCTGGGCGATGGAGTGAGACTCCAACTCAAAAAAAAAAAAA
>NW_007261535.1:54428-88356 GCF_000164805.1 Carlito syrichta
GGGCATGGTGGCACACCTGTAGTTCCTGCTACATGGGAGGCTGAGGTGGAAGGATCTCCTGAGCCCAGGAGGTGGAGGCTGCAGTGAGCTGTGATCATGCCACTGCACTCCAGCCTGGGCGACAGAGTGAGGCCCTGACTTAAAAAAAAAAAAAGTGTCTCTGTGTAGGACTGCTAGAGTCACGGTACCAAGAATATCCTACAGGTCCAACAGGGATAGGTGACCCAGAAAACACAAGGCAACCCCAGCATGCAGAGGATGTCACCATGAGGAACGTGGCCACCAGTAGTAGCTCCATCATGAACAGAGCTTCTCAATACATCTGGGTCAGATACCAGGCCCCATGCCTGGGGCCTAGGGCCACCCTCACCCCCCAAGGCATGGCCTCTGCCCAGAGTACATGCAGCACAGCTGCAGTGGAGGCTGGCCAGCAGACTTCCCTTTGGAAGAGTCCATGGGGTGAACTCAAAGTTCAACAGTGGCTTTCATGAAGCCCGTGCCTCTCCTGGGGAGATTTGCACATGTCGGCCAAGCCCCTCTCCCCCTGACACTCAACCGAGAGTGCTGACCCTCCTATTATAGTGAAGTGGGCACAGCCCTGCCACCTGGCTCCATGCCTCCTTTGAACCCACATGGTGCCTGGTCAGTTCAGGTCTGTTGGCTGAGCCCTGCCTGCCCCCTGCCCTCTGCCCTCTGCATCCCTCTGCTGGAGAGGACTGGAATGTCACTGCATCTGCTGTCAGCTGCATGGGGCTCCGCATCCATTGAGAGCTCCCCCTGCTGGCTTGTGTGTGCTGGTGTGGGTGGCTCATGCCTGGGGTTTGCCAGAGCCCTGTCGGGAGGCTGTACTTGTTGCTGGGGAGGAAGGGCGGCATCTGTAGAGGGAGATGGACCCCCTGTGGGGTGAGCCTGTGTGCTGCATATTCCCAGGGCAAAGCAGCATGCGGGGCTGGCATTGCCTGTGGCTTCTGCCTATCTTTGGGGACCTTGTCACTGGTGCCACTACAGGCAAATGGGCACCGGGCAAACTCTGCTGGGTGGGAGCAGAGGGGATAGGCAGCAGGAGGCACATTGTGAGCCCTCCTTCTCCGAGGTCTGAGCATGCGACTCCTAGCCTCTTGGGGGATGACTGCCCTGCAGTTCGCTCTGGGTCGGGTCAGTGTGACTTCAACTCGAATGGTGCAAAAGCAAGTTGCATTCCATGGAGTAATATCTTATAACCTTCAGGTGAACAGCCAGCAGCAGCAGACATCTGAGTGCTTCTTCCTAGTGTTGATTGCTTTTAGCCTCAGTTTCCTTGTTTTGAGGCAGAATGGTTATGCTAAATGGCCTCCAAGCTTCTAACTCTCATGTGTCCTCTAATGGCCACACTGCTCACCTGCCATGCTCTCCCTGGCAGGCTGGGGACAGAATCGTGTCCTTGGCCAAGACCTCAGAGGCACCTCCCCGGGAGGGATAGGCCCACTCCATGTGCTACTACCAAGTCTGACACAGCCCAGACCTCTGGGAACATGGGTCGTCATCTGTCCTGCAGAGGATATTGCAATGTGATTGATCCTTGGGTGACTGGAACGAGGTGTGTGGGGTGATTGATCCCTAGGTGACCACGGAATGAGGCACTGTAGAGGGCAGTGTCAGGGAGTCTCTTTACCCCTCAATTTTACATGTGTGATGCCATGTCACTGCAGCCCTTGTGAGTGTGTGCTCGTTGTGATAAAACGTCACCCGCACAGTGTGGTCCTTAGAGGATGTGGCTGGTGTCTGGCTGTTATAGAATGAGAAGAAACTCGTGGTCTTGAGGGGACTTCCTAGGAAGTAGCTTCAGAAGTTCCAGGCCACGTGACGGTTGAAGAGGTGACCCAGGGATGTCAGTGGCCACTGACTGAGCCTTCCCAGGCTGTGACCTCTGGTCTTGCCCAGCCTTCAGAAGGGACAGGCTGGACTGGAGCCAAGCAGCACCTGGAGGGTCCCTGGAACTGTCCGCTGCAGACCCACATGCCCCTGCCTCTGTCCAGCCCCGGGAAGGAGTGTCAGTGGTGGACCCCGCCAGACCTCCCTGTGGCCAGTCAGCCATGCCTGCCCCTGCCTGTCCTCATGCCTGGGCCTGTCTCGACCTCTCACTGCCTTCCCTGGTTGCGTGTTCCTCAGTGCTGCGCTGACATTGGCTTCATACAGAGGCTTCTCTGGGTGTTCGTGGCCCTGAGCCACATCTTCTCCTTTCTGGTGTGTTCCTGGCTGGTCTTACTTTGGCTTTCTATGTGAGCTGAGCTCCGTAGAGAAGCTCGCTGGTGTCTTTGCTGGGATTGCCTTGCATTTTGAGTCTCTGGGAGGCCTAACTGGGTGATGTCACCCACCCTGTACAGACACAGGGGTGTCTCTCGGTTAACGTGAACCATGAGTCCTTCTGGAGGGCTCTGCACCCTGCTGGTTAGATGTGCTTCATCCCTGAGTGTTTTTCTTATTTCTTATTGCTGGAAAGGAGGCTTTCTCTGCTTTCTGTTTCCTGGCTGGTTGTCTGTGTGCGCGAAGACATCGATTTCTGCACATGACCTCTTCGCGCGTCTGCTTTTGCAGGTGCCTTCGCTTGTTTGTTTGAGTTGGTTTTACCCATCGGGTTGGTGGACTTTCCAGGCTTAGCACATGAAGTTTGCAGATGGAAATCATGCTCCTCCTCTTCAGGTTCCCATGTCCCTTGTGGGCTCCCCTTGCCCAGTTGCATGGGTAGTGCCTCAGTGCCCCAGGTGGTCATGGAGACGGGGGGGTCTCACTTCGTCCTGAACCTGGGGAAACCCCTCTGTTTCCCCTTGAGTGAGATGCTGGCCTTAGTCCTTCGGTGTGTGAATACATGTGTATTGTGGTCAGAAAGGATCGTGCCTGTTTCTTGAGAATTTTTACCAAGAGTGTTGGCTTTTTGTCAAGGGCATTTTCATTGTTCCTGAGTGGCATCCTATGCTCTCCTCTTTGGTCTGTGATGCTGTGTGGTGTTCATGGGCTTCCTACATTGCTCAGCCTTGTGTTCCTGGAGTGGACTTGGGCGTGGCATGGCATTTTCCCTTGTGACATTGGGTTCTGTGTGCCCACCCTTTATGGAGCACTTGGCGCTAGTGTTGCTGAGTGACAAGGCTGACTTCTTCTTGGCTCTTCTTTCAGACTTGAGCCCTACGCAGACCCTTACTACGACTACGAGATCGAGCGGTTTTGGCGTGGTGGGCAGTATGAGAACTTCCGGGTGCAGTACACAGAGGCTGAGCCCTACCACAGCTATCGCGTAAGTGTGGCTCCTGCGTGCAGGTGTGGACCTCATGATCTTCTGTAAGGCGACCCGTTTTTATTTGTAGGACTTGATAGGAGGCTATGTTGTCCGCACATGTCCTGATTTCAAAACCAAGTTGATGTTTATCGAGGACTACATCAGAACCACAGAAGAAGCTTGCAGTCCCTTGCAGAGGGACAGTCCTGAAAACTTTGTTTTCACTGTGGTTTTTTTAGCTTAGATTTACTGGTAAGGTCATCGACGCAGGGCACATTTCAAGGGCACATGTTTTACCCTCATGCTTTTCGCGTCTGTCATGCCCGTCCCATCTGTGACCATGGCTCGTCAGTGCACCCTGGACCTACTGCCGCGTCTAGCAGAGGCTGTTCCATGTCGGGCCTTCCTCAGCCCTGTGCCGCTGAGAGCTGAGTGTACTGATGAACACAGATGCTTCCAGCTGCGAGTCTCTTGGCTTTGGGGTGATTGGACAGTACTACCCCAGAAAAGGAGCAATCAGGGGCAGCTGAGTCGCCTTGTGCCGTGACTGTGGGGACTGTTATGAGCTTTCAGGACCCGGGACAGCTGCTGCAGGAACCCTTCAGAGGGTTCTGTGTGTCCCTGTTGTGTCTCCTCTCCCCATAGGGCAGCTTCCCAATCGTTCTTGGGCTGCGGGGTCCCTGTCCTTACCCCAGGCAGGGAAGCCTGGGATGTGGGAGAAGGCCCAGGGGCATCGGGCACTTAACAGAGGTGGCCTGGAACCTAGACCTGTGTGTTTTAACTTGGAAAAAATGAATCAATACGAGCAAGGGCAGATTCGCAAGGTGTGCAGGGTGGTCCCAGGATCACCAGGGCGACTTGTACATGCCCCTCTGTTCTGGCTGTACAATGACGTGTTTCATGGGTATAAGTCCCGCCTGGGAGGCAGTGCTGCTTGCACTCTGCAGGTCCCAGAAGGCCAAGGCCAAGGGGCAGAGTCTCGCTGGGTTACAGTGGAAGGTTTCTCAGCCCAGGCTCGTCTGGAGTTGGGGGTTGTGCTGGCTGTCCCTTGGTGTCTTTCCCATTCTTGATATGGTGTTGTGAGGGACACTCAGAGGTCACATCCCCGTGAGTGCTCTGTTGCTGTTGCCCAGTTCCTGGGGCTCCCACCACGGTGGGCATGGCACAGTGGCGGGGCTGGGGTGTTCCGTGTGTCCATCCCCAAGTGACGGACACTGCCTGTGTTTCTGTTTTCCCACAGGAAAGGGAGCGGGAGCGCGAGCGAGAGACCAGACAGCGGGAGCGGGAGCGGGAACGGGAGCGGGACCGTGAGCGGGAGCGCCGGCAGAGGGAGCGTGAACGTGAGCGGGAGCGGGAGCGTGACAAGGAGCGGCAGCGGCGGAAGGAAGAGTGGGAGCGGGAGCGAGCCAAGCGCGATGAGAAAGACCGGCAGCACCGTGATCGAGACCGTGACAAGGAGCGCGACAAGGAGAAGGAGAAGCCCAAGCCCCGCTCCCCACAGCCACCAAGGTAGGCCTGACCCAGAGGCCCTGGGGGTCCCGCCTGCCCCCGTCAGCAGTCCTCTCTGCTGCCCACAGCCTGCACCCTAACCCTGACACTGTGAACTCCTGTGGCTGCAGCCTCCACCAGTTTCCAGGAGGTGGTGCCTGGCGACCCCCCTTGGCATAAAGACGTCCACAGTCCCGAGAAAACCTCCCCGCACACTGATGAGTAGGTGCTGACCGTGTAGCACTTGTACCTCACGTGCATGTCATGGGCAGTGTGTTGCTGCCTCAGTCGGGAGAGCTCTGAACTCCAAAGCACTCCCAGCCCTTGGAGCTTGGGGCGAGGCTTGGGCTTGCAGGGCACCCTTGTGGCCACAAGGAGGCCGTGCAGCTAGCGTGCGGTGGCAGCCTGCAGGGTCTCCTGCAGTGGACTCCATGCAGTGACCTCATTGGCGCACAGGGCTGCTCGGGGAGAGCATACAGGCACACTGGGGGCACAGCCAGGCCCAAGGGGTGGGGAAGGCTCTGGGGCTCAGGACAACCCTTTAAAAAACTACTTGAAGCCGGGCTCGGTGGCTCAACCTGTAATCCTGTGCTTTGAGAGGCTGAGGTGAGTGGATTGCCTGAGCCCGCGAGTTCGAGACCCCGCCTGGGCAACTTGGCGAGACCTCATCTCTACAATAAATCAAAATATTAGCTGGGTTTGGTAGCGCACGCCTGTAGTTCCAGCTACTGGAAGGCTGAGGCGGAAGGATCGCCGGAGCCCGGCAGGTCGAGGCTGCAGTGGCCGGGAGCAGCCACTGCACTCTAGTCTGGGTGACAGAGTGAGGCTCCAATTCAAAACAAACAAACAAAAGCTACTTGAATATTAGAGCAGGGTGAATGGTCCTCGCAGGAGAACCCGAAGAAACTCTGTCTGCTTTTACAGCTTTGCCGAGCTGTGATTCATATGCCATGCAGTATGCACATTCAAAATGTGCAAATCAGTGGTTTCTAGGATGTTCCCAGAGAGGTGCAGCTATCACACAGTCCTTTGAGGATGCTTTTTTTCCTCCCCAAAAGAAACCTGGTACCCAGTAGCAGTCACTCCCATCCCCCCTAGACCTCCCCAGCTCCTAGCTGCCATCCATCTGCTTTTGGCATTAGGGATCTGCCTGTCCAGAACATTCCAGACAGAATCATGTGGGTGGCCTGTTGGGGCTGACTGCTTTCATTTCGAATGCAGTTTCTTTTTTTTTGAGTTGGAGTCTCACTCTGTCACTCAGACTGGAGTGCAGTGGCCGCTCCCAGCCACCGTAGCCTCGACCTACCGGGTTCCGGCAATCCTTCCGCCTCAGCCTTCCAAGTAGCTGGAACTACAGGCACATGCTATCACGCCCGGCTAATTTTTGATTTATCGTAGAGATGAGGTCTCGCCAGTTTGCCCAGGCGGGTCTCAAACCCGCAGGCTCAGGCAATCCATTCACCTCGGCCTCCCAAAGCTCTGGGATTACAGGCTGAGTGAGTCACCGAGCCCATCCTGAATGCAATTTCTAAGGTTTATTCATGTTGTAGCGTGTATCAGTACTATGTTCCCTTTTTACAGTTAAGAAAAGAAATCCTATGGCTAGACCACATTGTGTTTGTCCATCTGTCCATTGATGGACACTGGGCTGCTTTCACTTCTTGGCTATAATGAAGATGAACATTTGTGTGTCCATTTTTGTGTGACATAGGTTTTTGTTTTTCCTGGGTATACATTTGGAGTGAAATTGCTGGATTGTTTGGTCATCTATGTTTATTTGAAAAATTTCCAGGTTGGGCACAGTGGCTCAAGCCTGTAATACCAGTGCTTTGGGAGGCCAAGGCAAGAGGATTGCCTGAGCCCAGGAGTTCAAGACCAGCCTGGGCAATGTGGTGAGAACTCGTCTCTACAATATATCAAAAAATTAGCCAGGCGTGGTAGCACGCGCCTGTAGTTCTGGCTATTTTGAAGGCTGAGGTGGAAGGATCGCCTGAGCCTAGCAGGTCGGCGCTGGGGTGGCCGTGAGCATGCTACTGTACTCCAGCCTGGGCAATAGAGTGAGACTCTGACTCAAACAAAAAAAAAGAAAGAAAGAAAAATTTCTAGATTCTTTTCCACAGCGACTGCCCTATTTTATTTTCTCACTGGCAGTGCCTAAAGTTTCCAGTTGCTTCGCATCCTTGGCAACACTTATTACTGTCTGTCTTTTTTGTGACTGCCATCCTAACCGGCATGAAGTGATGTCTCGTGGTTTGACTTGTGTTTCCATGATGAGTAATGATGTTGGGGGAACTCCCATTTGCCTACTGGCCATCTGTGTATCTTCTCTGGAGAACTAGCTCTTCAGATCCCTTGTCCGTTTTAAAGTTTGTCCTTTTATTCTTGTAAGGGTTCTTCACATATTCTGTATACAAACTCCTTACGGGATACATGACTTGCAGCTCCACTTTCTCTGTCTTCTACTGCTTATGCTTTTGGTGTCAGATCTAGATGCCATTGCCAAATCCAAAGTCACAGAGATTCACTCTTGTGTCTTCTAAGAGCTTTATCATTTTAGCTCTTACACTCCAGGTCTGTGATCCATTTTAAATTAATTTTCGTATGTGGTATGGGAGGGAATCCAGCCAACTTCATCCTTTTTCGTGTGGGTGTCTAGTTTTCCCCACACCATGTGTTGAAGAGGCTATTTTTTCCCTTTGGAATGGCCCTGGCACCTTGATCAAGGTTAAGTGCTCCACAAGTGCGAGTTTATTCCTGGACGCAGCTCTGTTCCATGGTCTGTCTTCCTACGCCAGCGTCACCCTCTCTTAACTCCTGTAGCTTTACTGTAAGTTTGAATCTGGGACATGCGAGTCTCCAGCTTGATTCTTTTTCAGGATTGTTTGGCTAAACCAGGTCCCTTACATTTTCATATCATTTTAGGGTCAACATAAATTTCTACCCCAAAAAGAGACAGCTGAGATTTTAATGGAGACTCATTAACTTTAGAACAGTTGGGAGTGTGGCCATCTTAACAGTATTAAGTCTTTCCATCCATGAACTTGAGTGTCTTTCCATTTCCAGGTTGGCTTCACTTTTAAGCACCTTCCTAAAAGCTAAATAAGGGTCAAGGGTTAGACCATGGAATGTCATTACTCCATGCAGGGTGTGCTTGTATCAGCATGCGTGGGGATGGGCCGAAGCAGCTCCGTATCATGAGACAGCTCGAGTCTCTTCCATGTTGGTCCATGTTTCCTTTGACTTGACTCATAGAAGTCTGTCTAGTCTGCACCTGCAGGTGAAGCCAGCCTCTGGGCTGGCAACCTGGCTGGAGCCACGTTGTGGCTGTGCTTGGAGGGGCCTGTGTTTCCTAGGCCGCTCAGTGTGTACCCACCCCAGGGTCTTGGCCCAGGCTGTTGCTAACCTCCTGCCAGGACAGAAACAAGCCTCTCTTCCCCAGCGTCTCGCCTGTGTGCTGGATGATGCCTCCAGAAGGACTCTCTCTAGTTCTTGGTGTTAGGGTCACGTGCGGTTGCAGCTGGTGCTTGGCCTGTGACAGGCTCCAGTTCTGACTGTTTTCATTCTCCACATCAAAATGAATGGACTTTCCTCCATCTGCTCTGTTTCGCTTTTTAACACTGGGCAAAGTCACGTTCTTAACGTTTGCAATAAACCCCATTAGAGTTGTGTTGAGTCATCATGTGGCATGCTCACTCTTGGTGCTGTCTTGAAGCCTGTGGTCATCTAAGCTGAAATGCTGCTGTGTCCCTGGTGTTGTGCCTCCCTGTGCCGGGCCCTCTCCGCTGAAATGTGCAGCACTTCCAGCTTGGCCTCAACTCTACTGTATTCTCCACTGGCACCAGCACAGGAAAGCTGAGGCCTGGCACCTTTCGCGCATACCCACGGCCGTTCTTTGCCTCTGGCAGGGCTGCACTAGATCCCTCGCTTCAGAGAGGTCCTCTACTCAGGTCAGTCCCCCACTCAGAGAGGTCCTTTGCTTAGACCGGTCCCCTGCTCAGGCCAGCCCTCCTGCCGTTCTTCCTTGTTTTTCATGGCTCTTCTCAGCCCTGGACACCCTGTGAATGTGGACTTTCTGATTCTCATCCGGACCCCTGAAGCACGCCATCCCCGGAGGGCTGCCATCTGCTTTGTGCCCATTCCCAAGCCCAGCACAGATGGGGCTCCCCGGCGTTTGGTGGATGCTGTCGGTGAAGATTGGGTCCGGTGGCAGGTGGTACTTGTTCCTTGTGTGACACAGCCAAGTATGGTAGGGTTGACAACAGCACATTCATCTCTGCAAACACAGTGAGCCCATCTGCTTCCAGCGCACAGAATGGCACCACCTCTGTGCCTGCCAGGTTCTTGGTCTTAGGAGCAAAGACATAGAAAGGCCACGAGGCAGGGGTGTCCAGGCCCCACATCATGCTGGCAGGTGCCCCCTGGTGACTTCTGAGCGTCTTGACCTGGCCATAGGGACCTGGGGACGCTTCTGAGTTAGTCTGTTGCTACACGGTCGCTGTGCGTGCAGGAGCATGCCTGCTAGTGTGAATGGTGGGGCCGTACCTTGAGCGCTGTACTTGTCTGCTGTGGCCACGCACTGTGAACTTGTGCCACAGAGAGCAGGTAAGACTTCTTTCACTTGGTCTCAACTCAGCCTGGATCCTGGGACTGGGGAGTCTCGAATCTTGTCTTGGATCACCCTCACAGGAACCCCTCCAGGCTGCTGCCAGCCCAAAAGGCGAAGGCTACCCAGGGCAGGGATTCCAGCACAGGGCTCTTGCTTCTTGCTCCTTAATCAACTGAACGGGGTGACGGCTTTTCAAGAGCAGCTGGTGTCCTCTGCAGGAAGGTGTCACGTGACCTCCCTTGAATGAATGCTTGGCCTTTGCCAGGCTGGCAGTTTCCATCATCAGGTGTATGGAAAGAACTGTTCTCCCCTGAAGTAGGAGGAGGTGATGGAATTCATCCAGAGAGAGCCACTTGGGCTACTAGCAGACTGTAGACCAGGGACCCACAGGGTTGGGCGTCTACGTTGGGCCGGGACTCATGGGGTCATGAGCTCAGGTAAGCGCATTACTTTTCTGTGTAGTCTGGCTGAACGTACTGGAGCACCAGGGAGGGAGGTACAGCTGATAAACAGGCAGAGCGGGGCCGACTGGGTATTGCGGCGTCCTGGTTAGGACTGAGGGCCTTGCCCAGGAAGAGAGGACCAACTAGATGGGAAGTGCTGCCCACAGCGTCTGGTGGCCAGCACTCAGCTCCCGTTGCTGTCCTTCGGGATCCCCGTCCTCATCTCACCCCAGCAGACACCTTCCAAAGCTGCTCCTCACCCTCTGTGCTGGCTGCTTTAGGAGGCCCTTGGCACACATGTCTCCTATCAGAACGTCCTGAGCAGCTCCTCTCTGGACCTGGCAGGCTAGAGGCCGAGTTGCTTGTTAAGCTCATGCCACTGTGTCCTGCTTGGCCTTTTGAGGCCTTTGGCCCCTTCCTGCATCTAGACTGTTTTAGGCTAGAGCAGACCTTCCAGTCAGTTCTGTGACATGCATCTGCGTGAGCAGGGGACCTGGCCATGAGACCCACTCCTTGTCCATACAGCTGCCCATGGGTGAGCTCACAGCGGAGACAGGTCACTGTGACGCCTCAGTCACAGGCAGGCCAGCATCCTTATGACTGGAGTGTCACTGGACCCTTCTGTGGGAGTTGCCTAGAACTCCTGCCATCTCCACTCACATTGACTGCGATGCGCAGGTGTGCCCTTGGGGCTTCTGGTGCCTTTCAGGGCATGAGCTGCAAGGCTCCTTACTGCCGTGATGGACTCCCCCAGAAAGGGAACACGCACCCCACTCTGGCTTGCACCGCTCTTCCTTTCAGGGAAGCTGCCCTGTCTTCAGCGTGGCTCACGGGCACTTCCGTGTGTTCAGTGAACACCAGTTTCTTGGGCTGTCACTTCCCCTGCGGGGGCCGGGATGAGTCCACTCCTCTGCCAGCTTGAGATGCTCTGGGAGGTCTCAGCAGCTCGGCTGGGGGTGGGCCTGCCTACATGGCTTGCGTTCTTCAAGAGGGTTTGTGATTCCCCCCAAAACTTGAGAACATTGCTCTAGACTAACCTGGGTAAGGCATTGGTTAGGATTGGGGACTTTAGTTTACCTCATCACCTTGTCGTTTACTATGGGCTGACTCCTCGTGTTTGTATCTGTTCTGTGCTGAGACTTGGTCCCGCAGGTGGGGGTGTGTCCATATAGCCTTCTGCCTGAGCCACAGAGAAGGGACGGCCGCTCAGGTGGACTTTAGCTGGTCTGCTGGACTCCTCTGTGTTTTTGCAAAAATTAAACTTCGCCTTTCCCCCGGTGACCTTCCTAATTTCCTGAACGTATCATCCCTTCTTCAGCCCTGCTCAGCACAGGTGTGTAACAGGGTTCCATCACCACCTTTACTGGGCCATCCCTTTGACAAGCTTGTCCACAGAATGGGACCTGCCCATGTTTTGAACTTGAATGTCACGCATGTAGTAGTCACATGTGTAGTAGTGGTGACCCGACACCTGTGGTGATGATGCCTGCTTTTGATGTGCATGCGTGTCAGGTGCCCACCTGATGGTGGTCAGCAGGGGTGCAGGTGCCGGGGTGGCCCAAGGCCAGGGAACTTGCCTGGAGTGAATCCCATCCTTGTGGGGGTGGCTTTTAGGACAGTCTGTGCTCTTTGTTTCACTCACGTTGCCATTCTGTCCTCTTCCCTCTCTCCTGAGCACTGATTGCCTGGCTCTAAGGAAGTCCTTGTGCCTTGGGTGTTTTCGAGGACAAGCGTACATAGTTGTCCCTGACCCATGACTTTGCTTCCTGCGGTTTCAGTCCCCACAGCCAGCCATGGTTCCAAAGTAAGAGACTAGCCAGTCTCAGTGGCTCAGCCTGTAATCCCAGCACTTCGGGAAGCCAAGGTGAGTGGATTGCCTGAGCCCACGGGTTCAAGACCAGCCAGGTCAACTTGGCGAGACCTCGTCTCTACAATAAATCAAAAATTAGCCAGGTGTGGTAGCACATGCCTGTAGTTCCAGCTATTTGGGAGGCTGAGGTGGAAGGATCGCTGGAGCCCAACACAGCCTGGGTGACAGAGTGAGAATCCAACTCAAAAAAAAACAAAAAACAAAGTAAGAGGCCACATCTGCATCACCTGTACCACAGTGTGCTGTTGTCATGAACACTGTGTCCTCATCAGTCCTTGGTAGTCTCTCACCAGTCTCAGGTTGAATGCCATTATGGCGTATGTAGGGAAGCATGGCATGCCGGGGCTCGGTGCTGTCGTGTCTGGCATCTTCTGGGAGTCTTGGAATGCAGGCAAGCAGGACGCTGGGCAGATTCCTGAGTGCACAGACACTGCGGCATTGGGCCTGGACCCCAGCGGGAACCAGGGGATTCACATGGGGCATAGCACGTGGCCAGGTGGTATCATCACGTTGATAGGTTCTCAGCACTTGCTGCAGGCTCCACAGTGTCCCATGGGGGGCGCCGAGCTGAGAAATGATAGATACCGTTGAGTGACATCTCAGGATCTGTCACATTCTTCTTGTGCAGGAGGGGGGTGGGGGGTGCAGTACGGGCTGTGTCCAGCCAGGCTGGCTTAGAAAGTCACAACCGACCATCTGGGAAGGAGTGTGCACGAGGCCTCCCCACCCAGGCACTCCGGGGTGAGGGGCACTGCCAGGTTCGGAGTTTCTCAGTCATTGGAGGCCAGTGGGCACAGAGGGCAGTGTACGAGTCTGTGCCTCCGCGGCTGTGGGGGTAGAAGGGATACCAGTGAGGCCACGATGCTGAGGGCCGCCCCTCCCCCTACTGAGACTGGCCCTGTAGTCGTGAGCCTTGGGCTTGTCTCTGTTTAGGCTTAAGGGAGGTACCTAAGGGCGACATGGAAGTGAAAGGTGTTCTGGATTCTTCCATAGGAACACAGGCAGGTCCATCCTGGGAGTGCACGTGCTTCCATGTGCCTTTTCTTTTAATTTTTGACCCCAAACTTGGCGGCTGCTCAGGCTGGAGTTTCCAGACACACATGGCTCCTGGTCCCCTTGTATCACCATGTCCTGGGTGTCCCTGCATGGCTGCGGACACTGAAGCGAACTGTGCACAGACTTTGGCCCTGTTTTGTTTACCGTGTGGTGGTGCTACTGACCTTTGTCTCCGTAGAGTCTCTGCTGCCTCAGCGTGGTGGATGACTGAATGCACCCTGTTGTGGGGTGCTGTGTCCTTGGTCCCGTGGTTGACCTTGGTCCCACAGGTTGACCCTGTGGATGCATTCATGCGGTTCCATGTCCACTCGTGTCCAGCATTGAGATGTGGTGGTCAGCATTGAGCTGGGTGTCCTTGCCCATGTCCTCCAGATATGAGGCCACTGAACCACACAGAATGGGCTTCCATGGTCCCTGTGGAACAGCGTGGCAACCCGACTGCCTGGGTTTTCCAGGTCTGATGATGGTGTTCCGGGCTGGTGTCGGCGTTGAGGGCAGGGATCCTGCTCCTGCTCCGTGGCTATCTGGTGCGCAACTTGCTCTGCTGGGCCGTGAGGCTGGAGACTTGCCAGATAGTGCGTGGTGGAAGCCCCAGTGGTCTCAGCCAAGTTGGCTTGAGAGCAGCCAGGGCTCCTGCAGGACCAAGATTGCCCACACGGGGGTCAGGGCTGCTGGCCTGAACCCTGCTCTGGGTGACCTGCTGGCTCCAGGCCCCTCCTCCAGATGCCACATACTCTGGCACCCGCCACCCTCAGTCACATGCCCAAGAGAGTGGAGGAGATAGTGGAGGTTTTCTTGGCAGAAACAGAAAAACGTTAGATGCCGTTGAGATATGTTCTCTAATAAGTGGAAGATGTGCTTTTGTAAAGTCTGGAAAACTTTCTTTCTGGAGTGCAGTGGCTGCTCCCAGCCACCGCAGCTTCGACCTGCTGGGCCCCGACGATCCTTCCGCCTCAGCCTTCCAAGTAGCTGGAACTACAGGCGCGTACTACCACACCTGGCTAATTTTTGATTTATTGTAGGGATGAGGTCCGCCAAGTTGCCCAGGTGGGTCTCGAACCCGTGGGCTCAGGCAATTCACTCACCTCAGCCTCCCAAAGCGCGGGATTACAGGCTAAGCCACTGAGCCTGGCAAGTCTGGAAAACTTTCTAAGGAATAGGGGGAAAAGAAGGAAAACGAGCCGACTGGAGCTGACTGCCTGTGCCCGGCTGCGCCTGTGACACTCCCACCCCTCTGCTGGTTTGAGGGGGGGCTCAGTCGCACCTCCCCCACTCAGTATTGCAGGAACATTTTCCCAAGCAAAATCTTTAACGGGCTCCTGTGGGTCCTTTTCCAGCCCTTAAAGTGGATGACTGTTGTACACCAGGCTGTGGCAGTGGAGGGCTGCTCCACAGCGCTGAGGATACCAGGCCCAGCCGGAGCACCCGCCAGCAGAGGAGGCTTCTGCCACCTTCCGGGCCTGGGTCTGGCCAGTCCAAGGTGTTCGTCCGTGGTCCAGCATCACAGCCTCCAGCGTGGGGAGCAGATGGTGTCCCCAGGGCTATGGAGGCCTGTGCAGCTGCCCAGGGCCCCTGGTTGGACCCAGGCCCTGACTGGCACCAGGCTGAGGCGTTCTCTTCTCCTGTCCTCTCAACACAGGAACCCAAAATGCTGCAATGGTGGCCTAAGAAGGGGTGGCTGCTGTCACACTGTGGGGTCTGCCATTTCTCTCCCTGTATTAGGAGGGCCGTGCTATCCTGCTGACTCTGGGTGTTGGCTTCCTGCTGTTTCTAGGATAAAGAAGAGGAAGTGCAAGCAGAGAGCAGCTGCCCTGTGGCCCAAGATAGGTGGAACTGCAGGGCAGGTTTTACTTCCTTCCTAGATCACTTTTCCAGGGAACACCTGGGTGTGGCAATAGCCCTTGGCCTTGGACTGAGATAACAGGGACTGAGCCTTGATGTGGTGTCCTTGGGTAGCAGGAGATGCTGGCTGCTGCCCCTGCCTGGGGTTCTTTGCAGGTGCGGGCACAGCGGGTCCTAAACATAGAGACGGGATGATGCGAGCATGTGCGGACATGGTGCTGGTGAGAAGGATCCTACTCACAGGGACATAATGACTAGAACAGCTTTTAAAGTTTTAAAGCAGTACCTTTTTTGAAGAAAACTTTACTGACACTTGTAAAAGAAGGCAGGGATAGGGCAACCCCTTTGGGTCTCTTTCCACTGTGGGAGCTTCTTTGTCCTCTCAATAGATCCTACTTTCTCAAAAAAAAATGCAGGAATGAATGAATGGCGAGGTGTCACTCATAGGTTTAAGCTGTGGGGTGCCGTGGCTCCCACCTATAATCCTAACACTTTGGGAAGCTGAGGTGGAAGGATCACTTGAGCCCAGGAGTTCGAGACCAGCCTGGGCAACATAATGAGACTCCATCTCTGTTTTTAAAAACTCAAAAACTTAGCTGGGTATGGTGGTGTGCGTCTGTAGTTCCAACTACTCAGGAGGCTGAGGAGAGAGGATCACCTGAGTCCAGGAGGTTGAGGCTGCAGTGAGCCATGATTGTACCACTGTACTCCAGCGTGGGTGACAGAGTGAGACCTTGACTTAAATAAAAAAGGTGCCGGACTCAGTGGCTCAGCCTGTAATCCCACGCCTTTGGGAGGCTGAGGTGAGTAGATTGCCTGAGCCCGCAGGTTCGAGACCCACCTGGGCAGCGAGACCTCATCTCTACAATAAATCAAAAAATCAGCCAGGCATGGTAGCGCATGCCTGTAATTCCAGCTACTTGGAAGGCTGAGACGGAAGGATCATCGGAGCCCAGCAGGTCGAGGCTACGGTGGCCGGGAGCAGCCACTGCACTCCAGTCTGGGCGACAGAGTGAGACTTCAACTCAAATGAAAAGGTTTAAGCTCAATAACATTTAAGCCCAGGGATATAAGACAAGTGGTGACGCTTGGCAGGGAAGCTGGGCTGGGCATGAGTGTGGAGCCTTGCATTGTGCCCTGCGTTCCACACTCGAAAACAGACCACAGGAGAGTGGGGTTCAGCCAGGAAGGGGGCGGGGGCAGCTGTGGGTCAGCAAGAGGAAGAATGCAGGACCAGCTGTGCAAGCCTGGCCTGTGAACACGTTTCGACCTCGCAAGGGAAATGCTCCCACAGAGCAAGATTAAAAGTGAGTCTCAGCCGGGCTCGGTGGCTCAGCCTGTAATCCCGTGCCTTTGGGAGGTTGGGGTGAGTGGATTGCCTGAGCCCGCGGGTTCGAGACCCGCCTGGGCAGGCGAGACCTCATCTGTACAATAAATCAAAAAATTAGCTGGGCATGGTAGCGCGTGCCTGTAATTTCGGCTACTCAGAAAGCTGAGGCGGAAGGATCACCGGAGCCCAGCAGGTCGAGGCTGCGGTGGCCGGGAGTGGCCATTGCACTGCAGTCTGGGCGACAGAGTGAGACTCCAACTCAAAAAAAAAAAGTGAGTCTCCTGGAAACACAGTACAGTGAATGACTTGGGTCCTGCTTATATAGAGAGCTTGCCAGAAAGTCAGCACAGAACAAGAACAGACAGCTTCAGAGATTCAGGTGGCCAAGTGGCAGAAACACACAGTGAGAAGTTCACCAGAGGTGGTGACCCACACTTATGTCCCTGCTACACGGGGAGCCAAGGCGGGAGGATCACTTGAGCCCAGAGGGGTCAAGGCTATAGTAAGCTGTGAACACACCACTACACTCCAGCCTGGGCGACAGAGCCAGACCCTGTCTCTAAACAGTAAATATATAACCAATAGAATCCATTTTCTGTTTATACAATCACCAGGATTTGGGGTTTGTGTGTTTTTGTTTGGGTAGCGCTTGTAAGGTTTTTAGGTAACAGTATGGGAGCCCCTGGGGAAGGCAAGGTGGACTGGACATCTCACACTGCTGGGGAACTGACTTTACTCTCAGGGAAAATACTGGCTAGCTTACCAGGAACTTACAAATCCTCTCTCTTTTGACCCACTAATTCCATTTCTTAGGAATTTGCCCTAGAAAAGAACTAATGTCCACACAAACTTATATATAAAGGATTATTTTAATGTTGTTTGTGCTTTAAAAGTTAGACACAACTAGCAGTGTGGCAGCATTCGGGTTGTATAACAGGCAACAGCGAAGGACTACCGGCGGAAGACCTCAGCTTAGCGTATGATGACACCACACAGGTCCCTGTGTGCTTGGAGCGTGTATGCACTTGGGGCCATGCATCCAGGAAGTCGTAGCGGCCTGAGGGCTACTGGGGACGCACACGCTGGGTCCTGCAGGACGGGGAGCCAGGGGCTTTATTTTCTTATTTGTACTTTGGTGTATTTTCCAGAATGTTTACATGAACTTAAATGATTTTTAACTACTGAAAACAAATTTACAGGATCAACAAGCATCTTCATGTTAGGTAGGCTTTTTTATTTCCCATTTTCCTCTGGCTGTGATTAAAATTAAGCAACTCGGCCATTCGTGCTGGGCCATGGGTTGAGCAGCTTCTGTGTGGGCGTATTTGGATTTAGAGCATTTCTGAAGCAGGAGCATCTCCAAGGTGCCCCAGGCAGCGCCATGGGGCCCTGGCTGCCCTACTCACCCCGTGACAGCTTTTCCTGAATGTCCCTTCCCTTTGGTATCACTGCTTGAGGGGTTGAGGAGGTCTGGCTTCTCTGGACAGACTCCACTGTGGCCGGTCGTGTCAACCTACCACAGGGCCTGCTGCACCATCAGGGCCAGTCTCATGTGCACATTCGCCCTGCACTTGTGCAGGTTTCTCTGAGGGTGGGAGCAGGACCCTCCTGCCACCTGCTGTCCGGCCTGCCACCCTCCTTCTGGCAGGTCTCAGGCTGCAGTGAAGCCAGCCTCTGCAAACACACGCAGAGGACTAAGAAAATGTTGAAGACTTGGCTTTGTTAATTCACAAACTTTTTATTGCATTTGAAAGCAAAAGTAATCTCATTTATTTAATTTCATTCACATTTATTATGCACGTACTGTATGCCAGCATGAGAGACAGATTATCAGGCAAAGTGAACTCCACCCCCCAGACAGCATGACGGGAAGATGGGAGGGAGTCAGCAGCGTCCCAGGAGGATGACTGCTGCCTGGGCGAGGAGCATCGGGGGCCCTTGAGGAGGCTGTCCACAGTGCCAGCTCTGCCCGGCTCTCTGGCTGTCTGGTGTGGTGGTGGGTTTGTGGGTGGAACTAAGCCCCTCCGGCTCCCTCTGGGCCTGCGTTCTCCAGGCCTTCTCAGACACGCCAGATGCTGTGGCAGCATGGAAGACGTGGGTGCTAGTGTTTTTTTGATTGCAGCCGCCAGGCCGAGCCACCCAAGAAGGAGGCCGCGTCCACAGGGCCGCAAGTGAAGCGTGCTGACGAGTGGAAGGACCCGTGGCGCCGGTCCAAGTCGCCCAAGAAGAAACTCGGGGTGTCGGTGTCCCCTAGCCGGGCACGAAGGCGTCGGAAAACATCAGCCTCGTCAGCCTCTGCTTCCAATTCTTCCAGGTAGCCACCTCGCACAGAGGGGCGCGTGGCATGTGCCCAGGAATCTGGGCAGCTTGGCATCCCACTGACTTGGCCCATGCTGGGGCCACTCATGGGCAGGCTGGGGCTCTCCGCCAGACTGTTCTGCTGCGAATCCTTGCCTGGGGAAGAGTCGGGAGGACTCAGAGGTCCCTGTGTATTCAGCTGGGAGCGTCCACATGGCAGAGCTGGGCTCAGGCTCTTTCAGGCTCCGCCTGCTCCCAAACAGACAGGGCCAGCCAAGATGGCCTGGGCAAGCCACCAGCCACTGTGCCTGGCAACTCCTGGGGTCTACAGCCACGCTGGCAAGGTGCAGGCCATGACAGCCAGGCTTCACTCCCTGGGGGCTCAGCAGGCATGCAGGTGTCCGTGGGAGGTCAAGCTTCACAGGATGCAGATGGACAGGTGCACAGGAGCCCACACATGCATGCAGGGGTCAACACACACACCTGGCTCTGTCCACTCAGGCAGGGCTGCCTGTGGCAGTGGTGGGTGGCCCAGCACTTGAGCCTTGGTTTCTTTTTTTTTTTTAACTCCACCCTCCTCTCAAGCCTTGGTTTCTAAACACTATTCTCGACAGAGGGCTTGAACTGCAGTGTGTCTGTGAGTGTGGTCTGCATCTGTGTATGAGTCTGTACATCTCTGAGTATACCTGTGTGTCTAAGTGGGCCCAAGAGTGTGCCTGTGTGTGGAGACCATGCCCTCCACGTCTGCCCTGAGGAGGTGCAAGCCTGGCATGGCCATGTGGCCATCCACCCACTCACTCCCTCCCTGCTGCTGCCCAGGTCGTCCTCACAGTCCTCGTCCTACTCTGGCTCTGGCTCATCCCGTTCCCGGTCCCGGTCCTCATCCTACAGCTCCTACTCCAGCCGGTCTTCCAGACACAGCTCCTTCTCAGGCAGCCAATCCAGGTATGGCCCAGGGCCTGGGGGCAGGTGTGGGCGCCTCGTGTGCAGCTGAGTGGTGGCCAGCCTGTTGGCGGCGGCAGGTTTGTTTTGAAGGCTGTTCTTGGGGCTGTTTAGAAAAGTCTCGAGAAGCTGCATGTGTGAGGGTGAATTCTGAAGATTGCACATAGTGAGATGTCACATACTGTCAACCACGTGGAATACACACTTCATACATGGTCAGAAGTGGGGCCTGCGTGGCATGTGCTGACATCAGGCAAGGGCAGCACCAGCTCCAGCCACGTCCTTGGGGACCACACCACATACTGCGACCACAGGGTGAAGGACGCAAGTCACACTGAGTGTTTAGTGACCATGTGCCACTGGTGGCTGCCATGTCAAACAGCACAGTGGTAGGACGTTCCATCATCACAGAAAGTTCCAGAGGTTTCAGAAAGTTCCAGAGGTTACTTCCCCCCCATTGAAAAGACACTTTGTTTAGAATTTTAGACAATGCTTAGTTGTCATTTGGGCAGGAAAAATAATCATTGGTTAATGTAATTGAGTAGGAAATTCTACCAACACGCACAGAACACCATGCCCACCTCTCCTGCCATAGGACCCTTGCCAGTGTGGCCCCCCTGCCACTCTACCAGTGCGGGGATGCCCCTTGCTCGCTGCTCCTTTTCTCCTGTCGGGAGAGGAGTCTGCGCCAGAGGCAGGCTAGTGGGGGCCACATGCAGACCTGCCCTCAGCTTCTCCCGCCTGGACTCTACACCCCGCTGTCCCCATAGGCTCTGCTGGGCTGGCGGCAGCACAGTGTTCCAGGGAGGCAGGGCGGGTAGAAGCGTCTTCATCTCCGCTGCTGGGCAGAGGACCACACACAGCCCTCTGTGCCCACAGCTTCTGCAGCGGTACCCCAGATGCTGTTGTGGATAAAGCTGACCCCAGGCCACTTCTCCCACCCTGGGGCCCCTTCTGGCAGGCACCGTGGTCTCAGGGCGCAGTGGGAGAGGGCCAGAGAACGGCAGTGGGACTGTGCTGCCGTCCCTGCCACTGAGGAGATCCTGTCCCCTCCCTTCCTGCACACCGGGTGCCGTGGCCTCCCTGGAGTCTTCCCCAGGGCCCGCTGGTAGGCACCAATGGCTCTTAAGCACTCTGTTCAACTCCCATCTTGTGTGTTTAGCAAATGCCAGAACAGTCTGGAACTGGCTTTAAATCCAGGGCAGATCTGGTGGTGTGTTCCGGATGTGAGGCGGGTCCTTGTGGTTGTGGGCCAGCTAGCCGGGGAAGGACCTGCTCAGCCGGGACCTCTCACACTGCTCTTCCCTCTCCAGGTCCCGGTCCTTCTCCTCGTCCCCGTCCCCATCCCCGACACCTTCTCCACACAGACCTTCCATCAGAACCAAGGGGGAGCCGGCCCCGCCGCCTGGGAAGGCTGGGTAAGTCCTGGGGAGCCCCCATGGTGGGCAGGCAGGTATCCGTGACCGGATGGGTCTCCAAAGGCCATTCGCCTCCTCCCTCAGCCACTCATATCAGGAGGCTGGCAGGGGCTGGAAGGCCTCAGGCACAGCTCTGGTCTGACCCGAGGCCTGCTGTGGCACCCTCCTGCAGAACAGGGCCCACGCTTCGCCTCAGGCACCAGGGTCAGTGTCAGACACACCGCTCCCGTCAGCTGCTTGGGGCTGGAAGGCCCTTGGCTATCTCAAACTTGAGGACTTGCACAAGCCCCTCGACTGCCAGCACTTCTTGCTGTTCCCAGAGCTGGACACGTTGTTCCCACTTCACTTCCCACTTCACACCGTGACTAGAGATAGCCCAGAGGGTGGAAGGGTCTACTTCTTGATCTTGGGGAGGCCTCAGGGTCAGTGGCCACCAGACCCACCCTCCTGGTATGCTCTAGGGACAAGGCAGCCTCACACCTTGGTGCTGTTTGGTACAGCCTGCTATGGGCCGGTCTTTGACCTCGTGTCTGTTACTCATGTAGCAGGAAACACCTGGGCTGGAATGGTTACACTCTTTAGGGCTCCATCCTTCACTGACAGGCTCTAAAAGTTTAGAAAGTCTTCTGTGGCTCACTGTGAGAGACAGGTGGCCGTGTAAGGAGCGCATGTGCGTGTGCATGTCCCTGCCGACCGAGGAGCATGTTTGTATGCATGTCCTCACCAGCCTGAGGAGCCCGTGCACAGATCCTTGCTGCGGCTCTACAGCTGGGTCTCGTGGCCTTGGGCATGGGCACCATGGCTCTGAGACTCACCCTCACCGAAGCCCTTTCTGTGTCTCCGGCTGATGTCCTTGTGCTGCCTGTGGCCTCTGCCATGTGGCTCAGTGGCCTGGAGTGGCAGGTCACCAAGAGGGCAGGGGCGTTTCCCAGGCTGGCCCAATGCAGGGCCAGCTTCCTTCCCACAGGCACCTGTGTTCCTGTGAGGGCTGGTGCACAGTGCAGGGCCACCCCAGCGAGTGCAAGGGCCCACACAGGCCTAGGAATGTGCCTTTCCAGTAAGGCATGACTGGCCTGGGTGCACCAAAGGAGCAGACCCGAAGGGGATGCCTGGCCTGGCTCTCTAGGGTCTTCTGATCTTCCTTACTGTCCTATGGCACCGTCAGCTCCTGCCTTCAAGGGGGAGGCAGAGAATGACACTGGGTGGTCTCAAAGACCCTGAGCCCTCCCATAACTCTTGAGTGAGATGCGGTGTCCAGGCGTGAGTGCTGTGAAGCTGGCCACGCCATCCCACGTGGGTGTGTTCAGAGGGGACATCGGCCTATGCCCAGGCCCTTGCCCCTCCCTGCCCGAGCCTTCCTGTCCCACAGAGAGAAGGCTGTGAAGAAACTGGCCCTGCCTCCAGCCACACCCCAAGCCACCAAAGCCACTGTCCCCGCCCCTGAGCCTGCCAAGCCTGGAGACCCTCGGGAGGCCAGAAGGAAGGAGCGGCAGGCCCGGACGCCTCCCAGGAGGTGAGGTGCTGGCCCTCGGTGGCCCTTGGGCACTCTGGTCCCTGGTGCTGCTGCAGCGCAAATGCTGACGACATCCAGAGTGCTAGGCCCAGGGCTACAGGGAAAGGCCAGGGGAAGTGGTGGCCTGCCCTCCTAGAGCATTGTGGAGGGAGGACGCTGGGGTCGTGTGCTAGGCCCCGCATGGGCCTCCCCCCACGCGATGCCTGCCCCAGGGAGGCCGACTGGAGGGAAGAGAGGCCCCGTGCTTGCCCCGAGGGTGCATCCCCAAGGGTTGGCTCTCCTTCTGGGAAAAAGTGCCTCAAAGTAAGTCTCGCGGCAGCAAGTGCCCTGCATAGTGACCTCTCGTGCGGGCTGTGTGGAGCCCGCCCAACCTCGCCCCTTTGTGTTTTACAGACGCACCCTGAGTGGCAGCGGCTCTGGCTCCAGCTACAGCGGCTCTAGTTCCCGGTCCAGGTCAGCAGCCCCATCGGGCCATGGGTCCCAGCAGACCAGCTTGGGGTTCCCCAACACCCAAGTCCCTGGGAGGCGGGAGGCCGCTTGACTGGTACAGGCTAACTGGAGCTCAGGCAGGGGTTCCCGCAGGGCTCCACACCGGCAGGTCAGGAGGGGCCTGCATGGGCTGGCAGCTGCCAGGTGGAAGCCAGAGGCTGGGCCCGCCCTGCAGAGGTGCCAGCCTAAGGGGCAGGTCAGGAAAGCGCAAGGTGCTGCAGGCTTGTGTCTCTCTCACACCAACTGGCCGCTGGTTGACACGTTGCCCAGTCTTTTCTTTTTTTTTTTTAATTCTTTTGAATTGGGGTGTCACTTTGTCCCCTAGGCTGTAGTGCAGTGGCCAGATCACAGCTCACTGCCGCCTCGACCTCCTGGGACCAGGCAGGCAATCCTCCCACTTCAGCCTCCTGAGAAGCTGAGACTGTAGGCACTACCATGCCAACTAGTATTTTTTTTGAGTTTTTGCAGAGACAAGGTGTCACTCACTATACTGCCCAGGCTTATCTCAAACTCCCCGGCTCAGTTGATCTTCCCATCTCAGCATCCCAGAGTGCTTAGATTACAGGCATGACCTACCGTGCCCAGCCAGAGGAACACATGGTTGTCTCATCCGCCCCCTTCCCTGCTCCGGTGCCTGCAGCCTTGGGAAACGCCATTGTGTTTTCTCCAGGAACAGACAGCTGGGCGGTGCTGAGACCTGTCCCTAGGGACACAGATCTGTGAGCTCACGTCAGCCACACCTCCTCGGCCTCCTGTGCTGACAGGAGTGCTGCATCTCTTGTGGCGTTTAGACTTCCCTGGGGCTAAAGCTGGGGTCTTGTCGCACGTGTGTAGCCAGGGAGGCTTCCATTTGAGTCCCGTCCTTCCAGACAGATAGGCTGGCCTCCGTAGTGAAACCAGGCCTCCATCCGGCAGCGAAAACTTCCTAACTGAAACTCATGTTTGCTGGGAGCTTGATCCATAGAGGGAAATGGAGGCGGAGGTGGGAGTGTGCCATGGCGAGACATGCTTGTGCCTACAGGTCCCTGAGCGTGAGCAGCGTGTCCTCGGTGTCCAGCGCCTCGTCCAGCAGCAGCTCTGCACACAGCGTGGACTCGGAGGACATGTACGCGGACCTGGCCAGCCCTGTGTCCTCAGCCAGCTCACGGTCCCCAACCCCGGCCCAGACCAAGAAGGAAAAAGGTGCGTGGGGCCCTGGGGTCCTGTCGGCACAGACGGCGCCTGGCTGCTGCCCAGCCGCAGGGACCGTCAGCACCCCGTGACCGCGGGCGTATCTGGCAGGAAAAGCGAAGAAGGACGACGGCATGAAGGAGGAGAAGCGGAAGAGGGACTCAACCACGCAGCCGCCTCGACCTGCCAAGCCCCCAGCTGGTGGGAAGTCCTCCCAGCAGGCCCCCACGCCCCAGCAGGCGCCCCCTGGGCAGCCGCAGGGCACATTCGTCGCCCACAAGGAGATCAAGCTGACGCTACTGAACAAGGTGAGGGGCCCTGCCAGTGGTGCCCCAATAAGCAGCAGCCACCCCTAAGCCCCAGGCCCTCCTGATTCCAGGCCAGCCTGGGTATGTCAGGAGCGCACAAGAGCCGGGCAGCACGAACATCCCCTGCCTGAGGACAACGTGTCGTACCTGTGGTCCCCAGGCCTTAGCACCAGGCAGGACCTTGGACCTCGTTCCCCATACCTGGCCGCAGATGTCCTAGGTCTGCACAGGTGGCTGCCAGGGCGAGAGGCCTGGCCTGCTGTGGTCCCCATTCTCCTAGAGCGACCTCCCGGGAGCAAAATGGCCCCAAATGCCCAGAGCTGGTGCCCTCTGCCGGGTTGTGGGGTCATGCAGTGGGCTGCCATGGTGGCAGCAGGCCATTAATGTGACCTCGGATGCGAGGACAAGGGGGTCAGCTCTGCCCCACCCCGTGCTGCCATCCTGACCAGCCTCTCTCGATTGTCCCAGGCGGCTGACAAGGGAAGCAGGAAGCGCTACGAGCCGGCAGACAAGGATAGGGCGAGCCCGCCGCCAGCCAAGCGGACCAACCTGTCTCCAGACCGAGGTAAGCTCCAGGGCTGGGGACGGTGGGGCAGAGCCACCAGCTGCTCCCAGCACCCCATGTGCTTTGAACTCGGGGGACTCTAAGAGCTGTCAACATGGCATTTGAAACCAGAGCTAAGGCTGGGCTCAGGGGTTCAGCCTGTAATCCCAGCACTTTGGGAGGAGGAGGCGAGTGGATTACCTTAGTCCACGGGTTTGAGACCAGCCCGGGCAACTTGGTGAGACCTCATCTCTATAATTAAAAAAAAAATTAGCCAGACATGGTAGCGCTACGTGGTAGTAGTTCTGGATACTTAGAAGACTGAGGTGGAAGGATCATTGGAGCTCAGCAGGTCAATGCTGTGGTGACCGTGAGTGTGCCACTGTACTCCAGCCTGGGCAACGGGGTAAGACTCCAACTAAAAAAAAAAAAATCAGAACTGAAATTTTTCCCTTTATGTTAAAATAGCAGTAATACACCACTTATAACGCAAATACCACTTGTAACAAAAAATAACTTTTTTTTCTTTTATGAAGACAATGAGAAAAATAACTTTTCTAAAACAAATGAGCGAACCTGACATTGGCTCTTCTGTTTGCAAATCTCTCTATTGCTCGGCTGATGGGACAGCTGGACTCCTGTCCTGTCACCTCTGAAATCCCCCAGGCTCCTGAGGACTGGGCAGCAGGACAGTGGCATGTCACTGTCTGACCACATAGATCCAAGCTGTCCCGGACCCCAGCCCAAGAGCCCTGGTGCAGATGAAAAGATGGGGCTTTCCTGGTTGGCTTTGATGGGCAGAGCCCACCCTGGGGCCCCCTTCCTGAAACAGGCACTGGGCTGCACTCCTGGGGCTGCACTCCTGGGGCTGCCTCGCTGGTGCCAGCGGGCTCCTCTGCCCTTAGTCGCTCACCAGCCCATGCCCACGCTGGGCAGCCCCCTGGCCCCGCCAGGCTCCCCTGTGCCCAGGGAGCCACACCTCTCCCGGCTGGTGACTAGGCACTCCTGACCTGGGTGTTCCATGTTCTGCACCCACGTGGCCTGCGTGCTGTGTGTCTCCAACCGTAGACGGGCGTTCTGTCGGGCAGTAGGGGAAGGCTGGGAGCCAGACTCCGCCCAGTCAGCTGTCTCCTATCTGCCTGCCTCCCTCTCCTTCACAGAGGTGCGGGCGTGTCGAATGCCTCACACGATTTCCACCAGGCAGCCGTAAGGCCCTGCGCTGCCATCCGTGTAACCTGTGGTCTTTCTGCATCCTTGTCCCCAGGTTCTCGGGACCGGAAGTCGGGTGGAAGACTGGGTTCCCCAAAGCCAGAACGGCAGAGAGGCCAGAACTCTAAAGCCCCAGCAGCCCTATCAGACAGGTGAGTCCAGTCCGAGCCTTGGCACACCGGGGGGCTGAGCTGAGACTTGGCTCCCCTCAGGGTGGTCCAGGCTCATGGTGTCTTCCTGGCCCAGCAGCAGGCTCACTCTGTACAGGGCAGAGACACTCAGCTCTTGGGGCCTCATGGGGCTCTCCCAGGTTCTCATCATGACACCACTTCACCTCCCCATGGAGGAGGCAGGGCTAACAGGGGAAGGAAGGACAAGGGAAAGCCTGGGCACGCAGGGGTCCTGGGGTCCCCTTAGAGGTCGGAAGACGAGCAGGAGAGACCGGTGGATTCCAGCCCGGCCCTCCCATCTCTGTTCTGGGGTGGGGCAGGGGTGCAGCATGCAGAGCGCCCTTGCTGTCCTGCCGCTGCCCCACGTCCTGGGCTCATGGTCTTCCCGCCTCCTCCAGGAAGCGCCAGTTGTCTCCGCAGGCCAGGAGCTCCAGCAGGGTCACCAGCGTGCCAGGCAAGGCCGCAGAACCTGGCACCGGCGCCAAGTCGGGAAAGGCCAGCACACTGTCGCGGCGTGAAGAGCTGCTGAAGCAGCTGAAGGCCGTGGAGGATGCCATTGCGCGTAAGCGCGCCAAGATCCCCGGGAAGGCCTAGCCACAGCCTCCGGCAGGGTAAGCGCAGCCACTCGGATTTTGCAGTTCACGTCTTATTTTGGCTGTGATTCTTTTTAAAAATTAAAAAAGAAAAAAGTTTCTCAGCTGGAAGGAAGCCACGCTCGAGCAATGAGGACGCTGCCCCAGCCTCCCTCCCCGGGCAGATGTCCCGCCAGATAGACGGACAGGCGGACGGCGAATCGAGTGGTGGGGCTCGTGTAATTGACGACTGGCCTCCCTCTGCCCGCCATCTCTTCGCCCCCGGCCAGGCCCCGGAGCCCTACTGTGCCCTGTCAGCGGCGCAGCTCCGGCCTCCTTGCTGTGTGCAAGAGAAGACTTGGTGACCACCTGCCACCACCACCACCTCGCCACCCAGGATCAGAAATATATATATATTCCTGACTCAAGTCTGACCAGGAAAACTTTCCTGTCTTTTATTTTAAGCATCAAATTGTTTTAGTTGATTTAAAAAGAAAAAAATACAAAAAAGACCAAAAAAAGGCCAAGGGTGTTGTTGGGGCGTCTGTCTAATGTGGAGGGTCTTTTTTGAGGGGTCTCCTAAAATAAAATATTTTGATAAGCAGCTGTCCTTCTGCTAGTGTGTGCTGGGTGGGCCCTCTGCCCTCACAGCCCGGCTGCCTCGGTGTCTCCCATGGGCCTGGCATTTGGGAGCCTGGCTGCCTCGGTGTCCCTTGTGGGCCCTGGAATTTGGGAGCCCGACTGCCTCAGTTTCCCCCACCATGGGCCCAGTATTTGAGGACCTGGCTGATGGGGCAAGGATGCACAGCGTTCGGAGGGTGAGCTGTGCCTGGGCCCAAAGCAAGGACCCCACCCCTGCAGAACACTGCCTCAGTTTCCCCACTGTGGGGTTGAACTGACACACCCTGCTGTCTCTGAGGTCGTGTGGACTTGCTTGGGACGTGGGCTGGTGCCCACTTTCCCAGCAGGGACCCTGGGCTGGGCAGGGGCCTAGGGCCTCTGACCCAAAGTTGAGTGCAGGATAGAGCCCTGCTGGGTCTAGGACTCACAGGTGGGACCACACGGCTGGGTGGGTCACCGTGTCCCCATGGGACCCTGAAGCCATGACCTTCAGGCCTCCCAGCTCTTGAGCCAGGCCCTTCCCGCAGAGGGAGTCAGATCGGCATGTGCCCAGCCCGCCATGTCCTCCAGGCCTGACCGCAGATGCCCAAAATCCCACTCAGCAGTGCCACTGCCTCCTGACACCAGGCAGGCCAGAGGAGGCCATGACCAGGCTGATGCTCTGGCGTGACCTGTGTCCGTCGCTTCTCTAAGGCTGAGTGTCGAACACGTGGGCGAGGAGCCGGGAGTGCAGGCCCAGTGACAGCTTGCATTTTCCATCCACGCCCCACCCGCAGCACAGGCCATGCGACCGGGTTGCGCCACTGTGGCCTGGATCGTGCGTGTGAGCAATTTGTTGAGGCTTGTCTGACTGGCCACCAGGTCAAGGCCAGTGCAGAGGGACTGCCCAGTCTCTGAACGGGGTGTCCTTTGAGGACACAGAACCGGAATCCAGGATGCCAAGGGCTGCTGATGACACGGAGCTCACGCCCTAGCCCTGGTCCCTGGAGCCAGCACCACAGGGACGGCTCTGGCTAGGCCAGCAGCTGGGACCAGGCGAGACCCCACCCCTGAGTTTTAACGGTTAGCTGGCAGCCCTGACCCAGCCATCCCCTCTGGCCTTGTTCTCAGTGACGGTCTCTCAGTTTAATAGAACACCCTGGCTGGGCCCCCCAGAAGGGAAGGCCATATTGCGCACCGCGGCCTCCGTGGACAGGGACACTGCAAGTCAGCCAGCCAGTCCTCTCCCCCAGGCCTGGAAGCGGGTGCGTGGGATGACCCTGGTGCCTGAAAATGAGGCTGGTGGGATTCCGAGCCATGCACCTGCCAACCACCCCCACAGCCACGCAGTATCCATGCACTCACCACTCGAGCCCAGGCCTGAGCAGCCCACGGACAGGGCTGAGGCCAGGGCCACCGCGTGAGGGGATGACACAGGGTGGGAGTAGGCTAGAGTGGGTGCTGCCACCCCCATGTGTGGGACTCCTGCCCTCCAGGGCCACCTAGCCATGCCTGACGTGTCACGGACACGCAGCTTGAGGGGCATTGTCCAGGCACCATCTCCCTCCAGCCCGAAGGGGGCAGAGTGCTGCACCCACTTCCTTACGGGCATAGGCCCATGCCCAGCGGGTGGCGGCGGGGCTCCCGGTCCGGGCCTGTGTCTGGGGACGTCACCGTGCTTCTGCCCTCCTACCCTGGTCTTGCTGCCTCTCACCCACCTGCCAGTCCTTCCTTTCCGCATCCACCCATGGGGGCTGGGGGCATGGCTGTCTGGGGGCGGGCCGGGTGTGGTTTGGGAGCCAGCCCGTCTGGGCCACCACCTCTGGGCTGCCCTCCAGCCTTCCTCCTGCCGCCTTTCCAGTCTTGCCCAACTGGGGACTTCTGTGCTTGCCTCAGCCTCCCCCAGGAGCGCAGCACCACCCGGCCTCCCAGCCTCTGGCCCGCACCCCCTACCTGTCCCATCCCTGGAGACAGGGACAGATGTCAGGACGCTGCAGACAGCACTGGGCACCACTCAGCAGCTGTTCAAACAGACAGAAAATGCCGGAACTGGCCCCAGGGTGTGGGAGCGGGGGCATCAGAGGCCAGAGGTCTCGAGGACACAGGCCTGGCGCCTGATGTTTCCACTGCCACGCTTTCGACCCCAGTACAGACTGGGACAGGGCAGGAGCCCCTGGCAGGTCTATCCGGGCCAGGACAGCCCTGGAGGTGATGTGTGAGCTCCCTCCTGCCAGGATGAGGTGGGGTCTGACTCTAGGGTGGGTGGGAAGCTCAGGCGAGGGGTCCCAGGACCTGGGCCCCTCCGGCCGCCCCACTCATTCACTCGTCTGCACTTGCTGACATTGCCCTGACCTGGTCCTGCCTAGGGAGCTACGTGTGGACCACGTGCCTGGGGCGGGGCGCACTTGGGCCAGGGGCCTCCTTCCCTGTTTTTCTCCACACTCCCTCGGGCTCCTCCTCCTCCCCCTCTTCTCCCTCTCCCTCCTCTCTCTTTCCAGGAACGCAGGGTACAGTTGAGCGGGTAGTTTACTGCACAACAGTCCCAGCTGAGGACGGGAAGGGACATGAGCCTGTCCTTCCCACCCACGCTATGCGCTGGCATCTTTCTCCAGCTCTGCACAAAGACCCCTGTGGACCTCAATGTTCGCCGTTCTGTCCCCAAATCTGTCCCCTCTCCCCCTGGGACGCCCCGCTCGTCCTCACTGCTTCACCCCAGGACTCTCCCCTGACTCTGAAGGGGAGGCAGAAAGGCTCAAGACCACAGGGCAGAGGACTGGGCTGAATGGAGAAACGGAGCCCCCCCGCCCCCGGCCGCCCTGATCCCAGACCCTCCTGCAGGGCTGGGTGGGGACGGCAGTATGGCGTGAGTGTAGGGGGAGGTCAGGCCTCAGCAGGCCGGGTAAGGCGACCCTGGTGTTGGCGTGAAACACCCTGGCCCAGCAGCAGACCCCTGGTGCACTTTGAAAGGGGCTTCCCGGCTGGTGGCTGTCTTGGCAGAAGGGCCGGGGGTTGCATGGCACGTCTCAGCCCCCGGGAGCCCCCAAGAGGCCAAGCAGGCCCCTTCCTCCTCAGGCTGTGCTCAGAGGGCAGAGATTGAGCGGTGGGGGCGGGGAGGGTGTGTGGGTTCTGTCCCCAGGACAACTGCCGCGGGGGCCCTGGAGAAAAGACAACCAAACGCGACGCGATGGACCCGGCGCTACTCAGACCCCCACAGCAGGTGACGCTGGGCCATCCACATCGTCCTCCTCCCCGCAGTGTTTCTGAAGCACACCCACGTCCCGTGTCCCATGTCCTGCACCGCACCCCAGCCCCTGACCTCAAGGCTCCCACGCCACCCACTGTGGTGCCTGTCACAGGGAGCACCTTGCAGAGAGGGAGGGTCTTCCCCTCACCTGAGCTAGCCCTGGCGGGGGGTCCATACCATCAGAGGGTGCGGTGGGTTCAGCTGTGTCCCCCAAAAGTTCTGTCCACATCCCGACCCACCTGCGAATGTGCCCTTATTTGGAAATAGGGCCTTTGCTTCAATGTAATTGGTGGCTCGCGGCTGTCTTCCCAGCACTTTGGGAGGCTGAGGCAGGAGGATCGCTTGAGGGCAGGAGTCCCGAGACCCGCCTGGGCAGCTCAGCAAGACCCCATTTCTATTAAAAATAACAACAGGGAGGGAGGGGCCTCAAGGATCCCAGGCAAGGTCATCCTGGATTAAGGCGGCCCGTGTCCTGCAGGTCAAGTATCCAGGCTCTGAATCGCCACACGTAGATCCGTAGAGCCGCAGATCCGCGTGGCTATGGAGGCGGAGGCTGGGGCGGTGCAGCCACGGATCGCAGAGCCACCAGAAGCAGGAGCAAGGCCTGGGGCGGTCCCCTCAGTCCCCAGGAGCCTGCCCTCGTGGGCACCTTGATCCCGGCCTTCTGAGAGTCGGGTGCAGACACTTCGGCGTTGTCAAGCCCCCCCACTGCCTGAGGTGTCTTGTTAGTCCTAGGAAACTGATACAGATAGTGACCTCCTCGCCACAGGAGGTATGCCAGCAGGGAGTGGGTGGCTGGAAAGCTGGCTCCTTCTTGGCACCATCCCACCCACATGCTGACTTCAGCCCAGACTTTGGCTTCCAGGGTCCCCCGGGAAGAATCTGGGCCCCACGTGAGTCTCTGCAGGGCTGCGATGGGCACTGCAGGAGGATTCAGAGTGTCTGTCCATCCTCATGCCTCCCAGACTGCTGGCCGCGCTCGGCCTCCCTTACCCACGGAGGCCAGAGCCACGCAGCCACCCGGAGAGGTGCTGGAGGGCTGAGGCTCCGTGCCCAGCAGCTGGGGAAGGGGTGGAGGCTGGCGGCCCCTCCTCCCACCGCCCATCTGAGGGGACAGGGCAGATAGACCCTGGTCCTGGAGGGTGGTCAGTGCCCAGGACCCCAGAGGGCTCTCCCGGGGGAACCCCCAGCCCCCACGTTCAGACCATCCGGGCTCTGGTTTCCCGCCAGCTCTTTCTTGGGTAAACAAAGGCACCCCCAGCCCCCTGCAGCATTGGGGGGGCCACGGCAGGCTCCTGGGCCTCCTTACATCAACTGGTCTGGCTCCACCCTCCCACGGCATCCGCGGTTCTGGCCTCCTCTTCCTTAGACGTGTCAGCCTGAGAGTTCGGTGAAGCCACGAGGCCAACACCTGACCGGGTCACCCCACCTGAGCTGGAGGGGCTCATGACCCTCCCTGCTCTCAGCATCCGAGCTGAAAATCGGACCAATCTCCATGGCCTCCGTGGAGGGCAGAGGGACTGGCCAGGTGGAGGGCCGCGGGTTGTAGCATGAGCACCTCAGGGACCAGGTCACGGGGTCCAGGCACAAGTCCTGCAGGCAGAGCCAAAGATGTCCATCGCTGACGGCAGAGGACTCTCCGCAGAAGAATCCAGAACATCAGGCAAGGCTGGGCCCGGCTCCAGGCAAGATCTTGGGCTGGGTGGGGACCCGGAGGGAGAGTAAGAGGGAGCTCACACCTGTCTGTGCCGTGAGGTCACGGGCGGCTGGGGAGGGGGTAAGAGGGAGCCCCACGTGTCAGTCCATGAGGTCGTGGGTGGCCGGGAGCGGGTAGGCGGGGGCCCATGCGTGTCTGTGCCGCGAGGTCGTGGGCAGCCCGAGGGGTAAGAGGAGGCCCACACACGTCAGTCCAGAGGTCGCGTGCGGGCAGGGCAACAGGAGGGGGCCCACGCGTGTCTGTGCTGTGAGGTCGCGGGCGGCTGGGGCCGCAGGAGGAAGAGCCATGCTGGGCACTTCCCAGGAGGAAGCGCTGTGGATTTTCCCCGGGTGTGGCTGGGGTATAAGAGCGGCTGCCGCCAGGTCCCAGCCAGGTGCTCCTGGGGACTCTGCTGGGTGTGCAGGCCATGCCCACTCTGCCTGCCGCTGCCGCCACCATGCTGGTGAGCCCGTGGACGCGGCGGCTGCCAGGGAGGCCTCAGGCCCCGAGCCCCAGGACGAGGGTGTGGGATGGGGTCCGGGAACCCCCACATCTGGGGGAGGAGCCCTGACAGGCTGGGGGCAGCCTCTCGGAGCCTGTTTTCCCATGTGCAGGGGGAGGGCTGAGCCCCATCTCTCCCCTGGGAACGGGCAAGCCAGGTGGAAGTGAGGTGCCCCTTCCCCGGCACCCCCTGACGTGTACCTTTTCCTCCAGCTCCTCCCCAGCCTCCTGCTTCTTGCCTGGCTGTCCATCAGCCTGGCCCACCATGGGACCCCACGCTGCTACTCGGCGGAAGAGCTGCCCCTCGGCCAGCCCCCCCCACACCTGCTGGCTCGAGGCGCCAAGTGGGAGCAGGCCTTGCCTGTAGCCCTGGTGTCCAGCCTGGAGGCAGGAGACCACAGGCGGCGGCACGAGGGACCCCCGGCTGGGACCCAGTGCCCAGTGCTGCGGCCTGAGGAGGTGCTGGAGGCGGACACCCACCAGCGCTCCATCTCGCCCTGGAGATACCGGTGAGGGCCAGAGGTGGGGTCACCATCCCAACCTCCCGTCCATGCAGCCCGCTGGCCGGAAGCTGGCTCCCTCTTGGCACTGTCTCCGCCCGCATGCTGTCCCCAGATCTCAGCCTGGACCTTGGCTACCGGGTCCCCTGGGAAGAGTCTGGCTGGCTGGAGTCCCCACAGGGCTGGGGCCAGGCCTGGGGGCCTCCTGTCCCTGCTTCTTGAGCATCACCCTTTGTTGAGCACCTGCTGCATGCCGCACGCTCTGTTGCGACACTGCTCTCCTTGTCGCCAGCTGTCCTCAGCCCTCACTCAATGAGGGGGCAGCCCTGAGAGCTTGGGGGCGGGGAAAGGGCACAGCCAGGGAGGGAAGGAGGGCATGGGGAGGAGAGGGAGCGGGAGACGGAAGGAGCGGGGTGGGGACGGAGTCGGGCGGGGCTGGCCCAGACCCTGACCCGCCTCGCTCGCAGCGTGGACACGGACGAAGCGCGCTTCCCGCAGAAGCTGGCGGTGGCCGAGTGCCTGTGCCGGGGCTGCATCGACGCGCGCACGGGCCGCGAGACGCCGGCGCTGAGCTCGGTGCGGCTGCGCCAGAGCCTGCTGGTGCTGCGGCGCCAGCCCTGCTCGCGGCTCGGCACGGGCTCCCCCACACCAGGCGCCTTCGCCTTCCACGCCGAGTTCATCCGCGTGCCCGTGGGCTGCACCTGCGTGCTGCCCCGCTCGGTGCGGTGACCCCTGCTGGCTCAGAGGGCGTGGGGCCTCGCCACCCCCGTGGGACGGCCACCCGCCTCCACCTCGGCCGTTCACAGAAGGGGGGCAGCTCCCTCCTCTAGAACTTTTAAGGGGGCCAAAGGGGGTGATGGCATCCCCCA
>NW_007261535.1:88376-90724 GCF_000164805.1 Carlito syrichta
TCCCCCCGCCCCACATCCCCTGCCGGCCCCAGGAAGGAAGCCCCATTTTCTTAAGTTATTTATTCTGAACACACGTGTGTTATTAAAATGACTGCACATCCGAGGTGGGCATTCTGACTCTGTCTCCCCAGCCCCGCCCAGGTCCCATGTGTCCTTCCAGAAGGCTCCATGCAGGCGGGAGCGGGTGCGTGCAGGACGGGCGGGCGGGTGAGAGCACGGCTGCACAGGTGTCCTGGAGACAGTCCCCCAGCCCCGAACCCTCGTCTCGACTGGGCCCCGGGGGCCATCTCTGACCAAGGACAGGAATCTTTGGGGTCCATCCCCAGGTGGGCTCAGGGCCTCCGTCAATAGCCACCACAGGGGCAGGGCGATTGGTTAAGGGACGCCAAGTGAGCAGCTTCCGCTGGAGGCAAAGGGCCCAGGCCTGGGGCAGCCTCCGGGCCCCAGCTAGGGGCTGATGGCGCGGGGTGGGGAACCCCCGGGTGGGTGTCAGCCCCTCCCCTCCTGACCTGCCATCCACCTGCTGACCAAGGCAGGGGCAGCAGGGAGCTGCCCCGGAGAACAGAGCCTCACAGCCAGGTGGAGGCAGCCTCGGGAAAGGCTTCCTGGAAGGGGTGCCCCGGGACTGAAAACACATTTACAGCGTTTCTACTGTGTGCCAGGCCCTGGGAACAGGGCTGACAACCAAGCAGACAGGCCCCTCCTTCCCCATTTAGTCTGTGCTGGGTGGCTGCAGCAGAGACTGGGACTGCCATTCCACCCAGAGGCTGGGAGGCCCCTCAGGACATCAGCCCCCACAGACACCCTGGGAACAGTGTTCCAGGCAGTAGAACAGCCCGTGCCAGGGCCCCGAGGAGACGCGTGCCTGGCATGTCTGGGGTCAGAGGCCAGCGAGGCTGAAGCCAGGTGGACGAGGAGGGGGACTGACAGTGAGGTCCCAGCTGGAGCCAGGGTGCAGCCTGTCCTGGGACCCCAGAGCTTGTGGGTTCTGGGCCGGGAGCATGGGGCACGGCCTGGGGTGGGAGGGGCTGGTGGCTGGAGTCGGGGTCCATGCCGGAGCCGGGACTGGAGCGGGGCCTGGGGGTGGAGGGTGCCGGGGTTTTGCTGACCTCCCAGAAGACCAGCATCACCCTTGGACAGGGCAGGGCTGGGCTTAGACGTCTGCCACAGGGGGTCTGTGGGTCAGAGGAGGTGGGCAGACAGGAGTGGGGACTTACAGTGAGCGGGGAGGGTGCATGACTCCTGCAGGGAGGACCAGAGAGCTGCCCGTGAGCATGTGGGCCCCAGGCTCAGCGCCAGTGTGGAGGTCCCAGTCATTCGGTCTCGCCTTCTGGGGCCGCCCCACCCCCAGCAGCAGGGTGGGGGGCAGAGAGGGGCCCAGCTGAGCTTCTGCCTTGGAGACGCCCGCCACCCACCTTCCCTCTTCACAGAGTCCTGAGGGACACCACGGGAGCCCAGCCCCTCTGGAGGGCATCAGAGCTGTCGCAAGGGGCGTCCTGGCGGCGGGGGGCCATGGCGCCCCTCCCAGGCCAGGGTGACTTCTGTGGTAGGCCGCCAGAACCCGCATGCCACCAAGCAGGCCCTGGGGGAGGAGCCCAAGATGCGACACGTGGTCCCACAGGCAGGAAGGGATGCCAGCGGGGTCAGGGGCGGATGCAGGGACCCCCAGGAAGAGCCGCACGCGCGCCACGGTTCTCTGCGTTTATTGAGGGTGAGCGCCCTCTGCTGGCCGCGCGGGGGAGCGCAGGCCAGAGAGCCGGGGCCCCTGCGGGTCACACGACCTCATCGGTCACAGGGATGGGATTGACCTGGGGGCCTCCCGAGGGGCCCGCCGCCGCCTCCTCTTCCTCGCTCGGCTTCTTGCGGGCCTCGGCCGGGGGCCGGGGCGGGGGGTTGCTGGGTGGCTGCTTGATGGTGCCTCCGACCTGTGGCCGCTCCTTGGGCTTGGGCTCGATGGGGGTCCACTGCTCGCCACGGATGGCCGCCTGTGGGCATGGGGGCGCTGGGACACCTGGCGGCCAGCCCGCCCTCCCTGGGGCCACCCTGCAGGGGACCAGGAGGCCACAGGGCCAGGGCGTCCCCGTTTGAGCCCCACGAGGGATGGTAGGATGGTGGCTGACTTTCCAAGGCCACACGGCTGGGACCCAGCCTGCCTGACCCCACCTCAAGAGGGGCCTGGCAACCGGGGGCTGGGACCCCTGGGTTTCTGGAAGACTCCCTGGTGGCCATGTCCAGGGACCCATCCATCCCAAACCCACGGGGTCCTGGGCTCCTCCCCGGGGGACCGAGGGAGGCCCGTGCAGGAGGCGGGTGTTCGCCATGCTGGCAGGCGGGGGCGCCCAGGGCGG
>NW_007261535.1:90961-96998 GCF_000164805.1 Carlito syrichta
TGAGGCGGAAGGATCGCCGGAGCCCAGTAGGCGAGGCTGCGGTGGCGGGGAGCGGCCACTACACTCCAGTCTGGGTGACAGAGTGAGACTCCAACTCACACACAAAAAAACAAAAAACAAAAAAAAAAACCCAAGTTCAGTCCTGAACGGTGAAACCATCGAGTTGACGGAACAGAATACGGGAAAGTCAGCATCTGCCCCGTGTGGGGAAGTGGGGAGGGGAGGGGAGGCTTTAAAAACCACAAACCATAAGACAAGTAGACAGACGGACGGACACACTTCTGTTCTTTAGTTCAATGACAGGGACAAAGTTAACAGACCCTCAGAAGGAAAGAAGGTACATACAATGTCTGAAACAAAGGAGCAGTTAAATAAACATGGGATTCCTGCAACCGAAGGAGAAAAAGAGGCCGGGTGCAGTGGTGTACGCCTGTCCTCCCAGCACTCTGGGTGGGAGGATCACTTGAGGCCAAGAGTTCAAGACCAGCCTAGGCAACATATCCACACCTCATCTCTACAAAAAACAATGAAATTAGCCAGGGAATGCTGGCATCTGCAGTCCCTCCCAGCTACTCAGGAGCCCAGCAGGTAGAGGCTGTGTGAGCCATGATCGTGCCACTGCACTCCAGCCTGGGCAACAGAGTGAGACCCTATTTTAAAAAGGGAGGCCAGGCGTGGTGGCTCACCCCTGTAATCCCAGCACTTTGGGAGGTGGAGGCGAGAGGATTGTGTGAACCCAGGGGTTCTAGACCAGCCTGGGCAACTTGGCGAGAACTCATCTTTACAATAAGTCAAAAAATTAGCCAGGTGAGGTGGTACACACCTGTGCTTCCAGCCACTTGGAAGGCTGAGGCAGAAGGCTCACCTGAGCCCCGCACACTGAGGCTGCGGTAGCTGTGAGCGTGCCACTGCACTCCAGCCTGGGTGACAGAGTGAGACTCCAACTTAAAAAATAAAGGAAAGAAAAAGACAAAACCCCAGGAGAAACACAGGAAGGATCTGACCGGGCCGCTTCCGGAGAGGCGCCCTGGGTAGTGAGAGCACAAGTCGGGACCGAGTGGAGGGAGACGCACACGTCCCAGCCCTGCACCCCCAGCCGGTGCCACTGACCCGGCAGGAACGGTGGGCAGCGGGCCTGGTGGCGAGTCCGTAGGGAAGACTGACTCGGGGTGCCCAGGCTGATGCCTCACCCGGCAAGTCCGCTCTGGGTGGCCCAAGGACTTCTCACTCAGGTCTGTGGGAACCGACTGTGAGTGGCAGAGGGTGCTGGGGCCCGTGGGTGGCCCCGGAAGGCACCCCCGGCTCTCCAAGGCCACCAGAGGCAACGGGAGATTCCAAAAGTGAGGGTTGACTGGGCGCAATGGCTCACGCCTGTCATCCTAGCACTTTGGGAGGCCATAAGAGGAGGATTGCTTGGGCCCAGGAGTTCGAGACCAGCCTGGGCAACATAGCGAGACCTCGCCTCTACAAAAAATAGAAAAACATTAGCCAGGCATGGTGGTGTGTGCCTGTAGTCCCAGCTACTCGGGAGGCTGAGGCGGGAGGATCGCCTGAGCCCAGGAGATCAAGGCTGCGGTGGCCATGAGAGTGCCACTGCACTCCAGCCTGGGTGACTGAGACCCAGACTCAAAAAATATACATAAAAGAAGTCAGGGCCAAGGGACAAGTCCTCAGGTTGCTGAGACTCAAAGCACAAACCCTGTGTAGACGCCTAGTGCACACGCAGAAGACGAGAACATGAGAGGGAGAGGACACGCTGGGACTCCCGTGGGGGAAGGGAGGCGCTCTGGGGTGACAGACTGAACAGGCAGGGGCAGAGGCTGTACCCCCCGAGCCCCCAGCCAGGCAGGAGCGCCTGGTCTCACCACCCAGCCCAGCCCGCCTAAGATGGTGTCCTCGGGCACAGCCTCTAGCACTGGGCAAGCGGGATCACTGGGCTGTGACCCAGGATCGCAACTCCGGACGTGCTCCTGGCACTGCCCCGGACTGCAGCCAATGGGCTTGAGGGGGAAAAGTCTGATACCTGGGTCCTAACTCGGGCTGGGCCTAGCTGGCTGTGTAATCCTGGGCCAGCCAGAACCTCTCTGAACTTCTGAAAGATGGGCCCTGCGAGGCACCTCACGGGGCTGTTGTGCAGATGACACGTGCCCCTGGAGGGGGTGGCCGGCACACAGATGTAGCTGCTGGTCCCCAGGTGGGAACAAGGCCGGGCTCATGTCCCGCAGAGCCCGGTGGGTCGGGGACCTGGCTGCGGAGGGGGCAGTTGGCTGGCCACAGAGGATGCCACTCACCAGCAGGTAGATGCCGCTCGCGATGGCCAGGCAGGCGGTCCCCAAGATGGTGGCCAGCAGGAAGCCGGCGGGCACTGACAGCCTGGGATGGGGGAACAGGATAGCAGTCAGAAAGTGGGGCAGGGCTGAGCACAGTGGCTCAGGCCTGCAATCCCAGCACTTTGGGAGGCTGAGGCAGGAGGACTGTCTGAGTCCAGGAATTCAACCAGCCTGGGTAACGTGGCAAGACCTGGTGTGTTAAAAAAACTCAGAAAATTTGCCAGGCGTGGTGGTGCACACCTGCAGTCTCAGTACTTGGGAGGCTTAAGTGGGGAGATTGCCTGGGCCTAGGAGATTGAGGCTATGGTGGCAGTGAGCGTGCCCCTGCACTCTAGCCTGGGCAAGACAGTGAGACCCCGACTCAAAAAACAAAAACAAAAGCAAGGGGCCAGGCCACAGGATCCCAAGACGAGGCCGATCCAGCCCAGGATGCTCAGCTCTGCCTAAGGTCTGGCCCCTTGGGCTGGCCTCTGCCTCAATTTATACCTTCCTAGCGCCGGGCACCTGCTGTCGGCCTGGCTTCCACATCCACAGGAAGTCCCAGCAGCCATGAGCAGCCCCACACGGGGTTCCTGGCCTCGGCCCAGACGTGAGCCGGGAAGCCTCCTACAGCCTCTATGTGACACAGGCAGGATGCCCCCAGGGAGCCTGGCCACCCCAGGACCCTGCCAGGCATGCTGCTGTGCACAGGACAGTGGGCGCCATGGGGACCCCTGGGCTTTCAGTCGGAAAAGCCTCCAGCAAGGAGGCAGCGGGACAGCGGAAGGGAGGGCGCGGGCCGCGGACCCGGAGAGGGCAGGACTCACAGGAGGTGCAGGACAGCCCGAACGTAGTAGTTCCTGGTGAGTGGCCCCAGCAGCTTCACCACGGCGGTCACGTACTTCTGTCCACTGTGGGCAGGAGGTAGGCGGTAGGCTGAGGCCTCCTTCTTGGAGGTTTGCGGGGCAGGCGCCAGCCTCGGTTTCCCCAGGAGTACCAGTGGGTGGGTAGGGAGCCCAGAGTGAGGCAGGGCTGCAGCCCTCTCCCCCGCCCCGCCACTCACCACCGCTCCATGGTAGAGCCCTTTTGTCGCTTCCCGCGGGGGTATTCCAGCAGGCACACCAGTGCCCCGGCCGCGCTGAGGCGGGTTAAGGAGCAGCCGGCCAGACCAAGGCCATGCCCCCCCCCGGCTGATGAGAAAGGGGGCCACCGTGGCCTGAGGTCACACAGCAGAAATGAAACCGCAGCCCGGCGGGGCCTGTGCCCTCTTCAGTCTCCTGGTTGGTGTTGGGCTGGCCATGGGGAGGGACTGGGGTCGCCAAGAGGGGAGACCGTGGCAGCACAGCCCCAGGTCTCAGGGGTGCCTCCCACCCGCCCCTCCCAGGCCTGGGGCCAGCCACTGCCCGTTCCCCGGTCTTGCCCCCCCAGCTACACGGCGTGCCGAAGATGCTCAGGGAGTGGGCATGGAGTCTCTGCACACTGTGAAGTGCGGTGACTGCCCCAGCCCCTCAGCCCCACCACACCCTGCCCGGCCTGGAGGAAGGATACATGGAGTAGGCACCAAAGTACCACTGGGTGAAGCGCCCGGCTGTGGCCACGATGCCCCCGGTGATGAGAACTGTGGGGGGGAGACGGGTCAGGGGGCGTGGCAGAGGCCACCGGGACCCCCCTTCCACAAGCTCCTGCCATGCCATCCACGTTTCACCCCTGCAGATGGGGCCACCAGAGTGACGGGGTCCTGGGCACGGCCAGGGTGAGGTGCCCTTTGGCTGCCAGGCACTGCCAAGGGGCTACTCAGTCGGGATGCCCCCCCCAGCTGTCCCTCTCAGTCTAGCACCCCAGATGGACACTTGTCAATTCTCCCTGCCCATTCTGAGATTTTGCTGTACACATTTTTGTTTTGTATTTTTTAGAGATGGGGGGACTCGCTATGTTGCCCAGGCTGAATCAAGCGATCCTCTCACCTCAGCCTCCCAAATAGCTGGGATGACACACAAAAGCCACCACACCCAGCTAATGTTTTTACTTTTTTGTAGAGATGGAAAATTGTTATGTTGCCCAGGTTGGTCTCAAACTCCTAGCCTCAAGTGATCCGCCCACCTTGGACTCCCAGTGCTGGAATTACATTTGTGTTTTCGGGTGAAGCGTCTGTTTTCTCATGACATGTCTCTTCTGTCTACACCTGTTCCCTTTCTGTCTACACCTGTCCCCCTCCACCCGGCCATGCTGTCCTCAGTCCTGTTGGATGCCTTTCTCCTGGTTGTATGTCAGTTGTTCTGTTCCCATCCTGGTTCAGTCTCGACTACATTTTTTTTTTTTGAGTTGGAATCTCACTCTGTCGCCCAGACTGGAGTGCAGTGGCCGCTCCCGGCCACCGCAGCCTCGACCTGCTGGGCTCCGGCGATCCTTCCACCTCAGCCTTCCAAGCAGCTGGAACTACAGGTGCGCGCTACCACGCCCGGCTCATTTTTTGACTTATTGCAGAGATGAGGTCTCACCAAGTTGCCTGGGCAGGTCTCGAACCCGTGGGCTCAGGCAATCCACTCACCTCAGCCTCCCAAGGCACGGGATTACAGGCTGAGCCACCGAGCCCGGCTTCGACTACATATTAACCTGCCAGCTTGCCCGTCAGCATTTGCGTGTTGGGGAGGGGAGGGAAGGGCTCGTGTGGCTGGTCTTGGAGGCCCATGTCCCCCCGCCTGCCCTCCTTGTGGCCACCTGCCAGCAGCAGGACAGGACAAGGGCACCACCAGCTCCACCTGGGAGGCCTAAGGATGCAACTCAGCATCCAACAAGTATTCATTGAGCACCTGCTGTGTGCAGGGACTCACAGCAGGAGACAGGACAAGGTTCTGCTCTCACGGGGGAGATGGGTAAACATGAGGGCGAGGTGGCCCTGCAGGGATTATGGTGGACAGGACCGTGAACTGTAGGGAGCTCAGGGAAGATGCTCCAGTGGGGAGTCAGCATGGCTGCTGTGCAGGGAGGACAGCTTGTGCCAAGGCCCTGGGGCATGCTGGGGAGCTCCAGGCAGGACAGGAACCTGGGAGGTGAGCAGGAGAGGGCAGGCGGGGTGGGTCGAGCCCAGGGCTCCCAGGTGGGTGCCCACCAACACCCTCCCCTTCCTGGTGGCAGTTCTGGGAGGAAGAAGGACATGAGGCTGGGCTGCAGGGCAGGGCCTGAGGCGGGAGGGTCAGTCCCACGGGGGGATCTGGAGAGGGAGAACCGTCTGAGGGACCCACCAGTCCACAACTGCTCAAACCCCGAGTGGGAGGTCCGTACCTGGGAGGACAGCACAGGCCCCGGCCCCACCCCAGCTCACGGTCCCAACATGGGAGGGCGCTGACCCCAGCAAGGGGACATGGCTGGGCCCTCCTCATCCAGCCCCCACCATCTCCCCCCACTGGGTGCAGGCCCCTCCTGGAGTTTCCTTGGGCCGCCTGAGCCTCCGACCAACTACAGACCAGGTGAGGGTCCCCGCCCCCACCAGCATGCGCCAGCCATCCCGCCGTGGGGTGATGGGTGCCGGCTGTCCACCCTGCCCCGTGCTAGGCGTCTGGGTGGCAGGGTGTGGCTGGGGTAGTTTCCAGCCCTTGAGAAACCCTGGGCCTCCCTGTAGGCTGGAAGCCAGCAGTCGGGGATGGCCGCCCATGGGACGAGTCCACTCCCCACCCCAGGACCCGTGGGAGGGAGCCCCAGCCCGGAGGGCTCCCCGGGGAGCAGCCTCT
>NW_007261535.1:97142-107538 GCF_000164805.1 Carlito syrichta
GAAGCCGCCCCAGCGGGAGCCTCCGGCGCCCCCTCCCGGGGGGTCTGGCGCCCCTCGGCTCTCGCTTCCTTTCGGCCGCTGGAGAGGGTGGGAGCGCTCCTGAGAGCCCCTCGGCTGACCCAGGGCCCCAAGCTTTTGAGTAAGCACGAAGGACCCGCTGGTCACCTGGGAGGCGGGAGCTTTTGGGGGGGCCGTGTCAACAGGGGCTTCCGGGACAGGGTCCCCACGTGGAGGGCACCCCAGAGCTGCCGGGGTGGAGAGCCCCTGTGCGCCCCATGCTGGGGAGGACCAGGCAGCTCCTTGGAGTCTGGGGGGCCATGGCACAGCCCCCATTTCCTGCACCTGGGTCCGGGCTGCACAGGCGGGACCAGTCAGATGACGACCATCGCCGCAATGTCACACGACAGGATGTGCACAGCCGGGAAAGCCCAGAGAGCAGGGCTGTCCCTTAGCATCAGCCTGCCTGGGGGGAGGGGGTGCTGCTGTCTGGGGGCTCGGAGAGGGCCGCGGCAGGTGCAGAGGGACCCGGTGAACCAGAGGCCACGGGACCCCAGACCCAGGGACTGCTCCTGCACGTCCGAACGCGTGTGGCCTCCCCAACAGGGAGTACAGGGCTGGAGTCTATGCTATGGAAATTGAAGGGAGGCCCGTGTGGGGGAGGGGAGGCCACCTTCGAGGGAGGGGCGGGGGAGGGCAGGCTAGTCATGCAGGAGGGGTGGGGAGACCCCCTGGCTCCTTCAGCCCATGGGGCACTGCCAGGCCTCCTCGCAGCCCCCTGGCAGGTCACAGCGCCCCTTGGAGCAGGGGCCCCAGCACGCTGGTTGAGGAAACAGTGTGAGGCGGAAGTTGGCGAAACTGCGTTTATTCCCCGAGGTCAGTGGGGCCAGGTGCCCATACCCCAGATGCCCATGCCTGCCAGGCTGGGCTTTTTATATAGAAATGTCCCGCCCACTCGCAGCCTGAGCTCAAGATCTACCCATCTGGGCAGCAGCTTCTTGGGCGGCAATTGTCCCAGAGGCCATGGGTTTCCTGAGGCCCTGAGGCCCGACCCCACAGGAGGCGCCAGCTCCACAGGCCATCTTGGGACATCTCAGGGGCAGAGCTGGTCAGGGAACCCTTCAGCCCAACACATCCGCTCTCCACCCCATCCCAGTCCCATCCTGCAAGGCTGGGTACTTCTGGGACAGCTGAGGCACTTGGTGAGGACTCACTCCCAGCTACCGGGAGGCTGCGGTCCCCTGACGGTCTCAGGTCCCAACAGGTCCAGCTGCCACACCAGCCGCTGAGTCCTGCGAGGCACCCCTTCCCTGAGTGGCAGTGGGTCCCGAGGTGCTGCGGTCATGCAGCTAGTTTCGGCAGGCCATCGAGGCCCAGGAGGTGGGTGTGGGGGTCGTCCAGGACTTGAGGCCCTGGCCCCACCTGTGAATTGAGAGATGGCGTCAGGTCATGGTTTTGGCAGAACCTGCCCCGCCCAGCTGGGGGTCTTGGGCAGGTGGCCAGACACCAGGACAGGGGGAGCCGAGGGCAGGGTATCCTGAGGTCCCAGCCCATTCCAGGGGCCCCTCCCACCCATAACCAGCCCCGCCCTGAAGGCAAACGGACCAGCCCAGCGTGTGGGTGGCAGCCTGAGCCTGCAGGCCCTGTGAGCCCACAGTGCCCGCCTCACCTGGGTGGCAATGACATATCTGACCCCGCCAGGCACCGGTTCCATGGCTAGGGCGGCCTTCAGCTCGTCTGAGAGAGGAACGGGCCTCACAGGCAACCCCTTCAGAAACCTGGGGGCGGGACGGCTGTGAGTCCATGCCTGAAAGGCATCCAGGGACAGGACGGACTCATGGGTGTCAGGGCCAGAAGGGAAGGTGGGTGGCGCTGCTAGGTACAGGCCTCTTCAGGGCGATGGAGACGTGCGGGAGGTAACTAGAGGGGTAGCCACACAGGCGATGCCACGGGATGGTCAGTTGTGACCTTCGGGTCATGGGCATTTTACCAGAAACACCGCAAAGATGCTCAGGGGTACCAAGGACCTGGTCAGGTCCCTTGAGGGGGCTGCAGGGTTCTCCTCTGGCCCATGGCTGCAGCTAAGGGCCTCAGGGCAGGTGCACGTCACCACGCTCTTGACAGTGGACACCGCACACCACCGCTGGGCCACAAGGGCCAGGGCTGGGCTCCCGACAGGGCAGTCCTGGGCTGTAGGAGGCTGGGACTCTCAAAGCCATTTCTGCCCCTCAGTTGGGATAGAAACCCCCAGCCGGGAGGCGGTCTCGCTGAGAGAAGCAAGCATGCCAGGAGGGAGACTTGGGCTCCTGGGGCCAGATTTGGCCATCGACTCCACCCAAAAGACACACTCAGCGCAGGCAGCTTGAGCCTGTCTGAGATGGAGAGCAGGGCTCTATCTCCTTTTCTACAAAGCGTTAGCTATCTAGCACTCCCACAGGATGCGGGCTCTGAGTGGCGGGGACCCAGGCATCGATCCCACACTGCATGGCCTCTCTGTGCCTGTGGAGTGGGCTGAGATGGCCCCACGAGACACACGGTCAGTGGTCCCCCTACAGACTCCCCGGTTTGGCGCTTGGCCCTCAGGTGTGGCACTGCCTCCCAGGAAGGATGGGGGGAACCCCCACTCACGTGTCTCCGTTCGACTCAGGGGGGAAGCTGTGCTTCACGGCGGCCAAAAACTCGGCCACAGTGTCATCCAGGGTGAAGATCACAGCGTTGGGGCCCGCATCAAAGGTGTATGCCGCCTGGAACCCAGAGGTCACCAGCAGTTCACACAGAACCCGCCCCCGCCTCAGCCCCACCCTGCCCTGTCCCCACCCTGGCCCTGTGATCTTCCAGGGGCACCTGCAGTCCCAGGGCCCGGACGTGTCCCCTCTGCCCATGGGGCTGTGACCCAGGCAAGTCAAGACACAAAAGCAAACAGTCAACTGGTGGTCGGAGTCCAGCTTGGGCAGGGGAGGCTCACAGACAGAGACTTCGTGAGGGTGGCCTCCGCCCACCCAGTCCAGCATCTGCCTGGCGTCACCTTGGTGTCCCCGTGGTGGGTGTTGAAGCGGTGCACCAGTTGCATGATGTGCCGGGAGGTGTCATTGAGGTAGCAGATGGGCGGGAAGGTGTCCAGGCAGGTGGCGTGGAACTGGTTGCTGTCCTTCATGGTGAGCTGCGCGAAGCCGCAGAAGTCACGCTCTCGGATGCAGCGGGCCATTTCTGCCATGCGTGCGGGCACCACTGCCTCGGCCCGGAACTGCAAGGCACAGGCGTTTCCAGGGAGCCGCCGGGGCCTGGGCGGGGGCTCAGGGCACAGCCTACCCTCCCTGGCTCCTCCTGGACCGCCTCACCCGCAGCAGGGCACTGGTGTCCACGCTGGCCTGCATGCCTGCCGTGCTGCTGGTCGGCTTCTTGTCCGCGCTCACCTGCCACAGGATGGGGAGGGGAAGCCGCTGGGCCACACACGCAGGGGCTACGTCCACCCCTGGCCCCGAACATGCATCCCCTCCCGGTGCAGGGAGCAGGGGTGTCAGCACCTCCTGTCACAGGGTTTCCCACCATGGCCGAGGTGAGCCTGGGGTCGCCAGCTCCCAGCTCAGGAGGGCAGCAGCCTCTGTGGGTAGGGGGCCGCTCCCCAGCGCCCCCAGGAGCCTATGGAGCTCAGGCCAGACACTCTCCCCTCGTTCCCAGCAGTGGCCAGACTTCTGGAAAAATGCCCCCTGGTACTCCCTGCCCAGCCCCACTCACCACAAGGATGAGGATGCGGAGTTCAGGCCAGTGGGACTCGGGGGCCACCTGCCGGGCCACGCTGTCCTTCCCGTCGGCCTGCTGCCCCATCTGCCACTCCACGAAACCCCCATACAGGCTCCGGCAGGCGCTGCCTGAGCCCCGGCGGGCCACTTCCGAGAGGTCGCTGTCCACCCCGTAGACCCGGGCCAGTGTGTAGGCTGCAGACAGGGAGAGCACTCAGGGCAGCCACGCTCCCCGGCAGCCCAGCCATGTGGCCTGGGCCACTTGCCTCCCGGCAGCCCTGGCTGGCCCACCCCATCACTCCGCATCCCCCACAGGCAGGCCCCAACCCATTCGCCCGTGGCGCCTTATAGGCTGAGACACAAACCATCCACAGGCCATCAGGCAAACTGGCTGGGCCAGGAGGCTGCTCAGGACACAGAGCCACCCAGGGGCTGGACACAGCTTCTCCCAGGATAACCCCGAGTTGGGCTCTGAGAATGGGATGGGGTTAGAAGGTCACCTGGAGCAGGGACAGAGGCTGGAGGGAGGGCGGCAGCCCAGGCCGAGGGCAGCAGCGGCTGGGCCCGGCCCAGGGTTTGACCAGGACAAAGCTGGCTTGTGGGGCAAGCTTCCCGCCCACCCAGCACTCGGGCCAACCCCACTCTATCCATGTATCCGGTGGGGGATCCCGCCTCCAGGGTCACCCACAGCCCTGGCCACTGAGGGTAGCTCAGGGTGGGCTCAAAGCCCAGTGGGCCAGGAAGCACCATCTCTGCAGCGAGGGTGAGGCGGTATGTGCACCCCCTGTGGTGCTGGGCTTGGCCCCCTGGTGGCCTGAGGCAGAGAAAGCAGGGCTGAGGCCTCAGGAGGACGCTGATGTGCCTGAAGCCAGCTGCAGTCTAAATGCTCCTCTGTGAGCCACAAAATCACCCCTATTTTTAGGTCTGAGCCTGTGGGACATGGCGCCTGTCACTCAGCCCAGAGGGGCTGCCCGGTCCAGCATGTGTTCGGGGAAGAGACTCATCACCCGTAGGGAGGCTGGGCGGGGCTCGGCAGGGCCCTCGATGCTCTCCGGCGGCTGCAGCCCAGGCCCCGGGTCCCGTGGGCACCCACCTAGGCAGGCATAGCCCGCCGCCGAGGAGGCCAGGCCCGCAGCTGTGGGGAAGCTGTTCACCGATGCCACGTGCACCTTGTAGCTGAGGCTGAGGGGCAGCATGTCCCCGTCCTGTGCGCTGCGCCGCTTCCGGGCCAGACGGCGGACTGTGGAGGGGCGCGAGTGAGCGTGTGGCCCGGCTGTCGGCACGCCCTTCCCCTGCCCCCTCCCACCAGCAGGGTCCCAGCCCCTCACAGCCCCCCAACCTGCAGTCCTGGTCTCTCCCCCAACAGCTCGCACAAGATTCCTGTCCCAGGAAGCACCGGGCCCAGTCCAGCCGGCTCCCAGCTGCTCTTGCCACCCCAGCAGGACATCTGTATGGGAGGGTCCACGCCCACGACAGGAGGGGGGGCGCCCAGGCCTGACTCACTCTCCTGCAGGCAGGCCTGCAGCCGCAGCTGTCCAGTGTCCTGCTCCTGCCCGTTGAGCCACACGCGGTCCTCGGTGAAGTCCTTGCTGATAGCAGCCGTCGTGGTGGTTTTTAACTGGGAAGAGACACGGGGCCACCTCAGAGCCGGGCTGGGGACCAACCCCAGGGCAGGTGTGTGCGCATGTGTGATGAGACCAGGTGCGTGTGTTGTGGGCCTTGCGGTAGCTGCTCCCACCGTGAGGCGGCATCGCTGAGTCGCGGGCTCCCCTAGTCCCAGTCAAGTCTCGCAGCTCACCTGTTCCTGGTGCAGGGTGACGCTCAGGGACGAGTTGAGAGGCAGGATCAGCTCCTCATCACGCTTCCCCCCTGCGGGGACACCACGGTCAGGCCAGAGGGTTTCGGACCCCCTTCCCAGTGCCCCCACAGCTGCCCCCAACCCTCCCACGGCCCCACCCCAGTCCTGCTCTCTCACTGCGTAGTCTAAGTCTTCCTCCCCGGGGCCCCCACCTTCAGGAAGCCCCCGGATTGCTTCTGCCTCGCTGAGCCTCCCCCTTCTGTTTCCTCTTCCCTCGCTCAGTGGAGCCTGTGAGCCTCAAGGGGCAAGTGTGTCCCTTACGGCCCTGCCGCCCCCACCATCAGCCTGCCTCATCACTCCTGAACCCTCCAGCCCACTGCACATCCCCTGGGCTGTCCGGAGCGCCCACCCCCGTCCACTTGAGTGTCAACAAGCCAGCCTGCCCAAGGCCTGAATGAATGCCGCAGCCCAAGACATCACAGCCAGGAGACCCTCGGTCTGCACACGGCACACACGTGTCTGGGGGAGGTGGTCAGTGCCAGGGCCCAAGGGGTGGCTCTGCTAGCAGCTCTCCAGGTAGAGGTGCGGCTCAGGTGGGTGGGCAGGTGCCTCTGGAGGAGGCGGTTGGACTCGCCCCTGCTCCCATGGAGGACGGCCAAGACCCCATCCGGCTCAGTGGGGCTCGTGGTGGGCTCCTCTCTGCCCGAGGCAGCTGGTATAGCCTCGGGTACAAGGCCCAGCCAGGGCACCTTGAAGGTGAGCCAGACTCCCACACTCCAGGTCACAACGGTGCTCCGCCCTGCCCTCCCTGAAGGGACAGCTCTAGGCTGGCTGCACCACATCTGGGGTGGGGGCAGGGGGGCTTGGTCCACACTCCGGCCGGAACCAGCAGTCTCAAGCCCGCACCCCTCCCTCACTTTCATGACATGAAAACCAGCCTAAACAGGTTTGGACAGACCTAGAGTCTCAGAAGTTCCATGAAGATGTTGGGCTCAATTAAGTCTCACTGTGAGGAAAGGCCAGCCCCCACAAGCCAGGACCACCTGGCAAAACTCCAAGGCAGCCTGTAGGCAACTGCAAACGCACTGGAAACAAACAAAACAGATGACTCTGCAGAGAAATGGAGGAGCTGGAGAATAACAGAAACTGGAGAAGTGAAAACACAGTAACCAAAGTGAGAGGCAAGAAAGATCCCATGACCACATCAACAGACGAAAAGGCAGGTGTGGCGGCTCACGCCTGTTGTCCCAGCACTTTGGGAGGCCAAGGAAGGAGGATCACCTGAGTCTGAGACCAGCCTGGTCAACATGGTGAGACCTTGTCTCTACAATAAATAAAAAAACTGTCCAGGTGTGGTGGCATGTGCCTGTAGTTCCAGCTACTTGGGAAGCTGAGGTGGAAGGATAGCCTGAGCCCAGCAGGTCAAGGCTGCAGTGGCCGTGAGTGTGTCACTGCACTCCAGCCTGGGCGACACGGGGAGACTCCTACTCAAAAAAAAGAAAACATAGACACAGAAAAAACATTTGACAAAAATCAATGGCCACTCATGATTAATTAAAAAAATTCTCAGAAAAATGGGAATGAAGGGAAATTTCTTCAACTTGTTAAAGAACATCTACAAAAAACCTTCTTGTGGGATGAAAGAAGAAATATCATCACTGGGAATGAGGCAAGGGGGTCCACTCTCAAAAATACAGTTCTGGAGGCTCTGAGTAAGGCAAAAATGAAAATAAAAGGCATGGTGGCTCAGCCCATAACCCCATCACTTTGGGAGGCTGAGGCGAGTGGACTGCCTGAGCCCACAGGTTCAAGACCAGCCCAGGCAACTTGGAGAGACCTTGTCTCTACAATAAATCAAAAAAAATTGCCAGGTGCAGTAGTACGTGCCTGTAGTTCCAGCTACTTGGAAGGCTGAGGTGGAAGGATCGTCAGAGCCCAGCAGGTCAATCTGGGGTGGCCGTGAGCGTGCCAGCCTGGGCAACGGAGTGAGACTCCAAAAGGAAAGAAGGAAGGAAGGAAGGAAGGAAGGAAGGAAACCATCCCTGCTTGTAGATGGCATGACCGCCTACAGCGAAAATCGCAAAGAATCCACAGAACCTCTAAGGATCAATGAGTAAGCTGGGCAGGTCTGCAGTACACAAGCTCAACACACAAAAATCAACCATTTTTCTATATCCTAGCAATGAACATGTGGCCATTGCAAGTAAAAATATGTGCCAGCCGGGCGCGGTAGCTCACGTCTGTAATTCCAGCACTTTAGGAGGCCAAGACCGGTGGATTGCTTGAGCCCAGGAGTTTAAGACTAGTCTGGGCAGCATAGCAAGACCCCATCTCTACAAAACATAACAAAATTAGCCAGGTGTGATAATGTGTGCTTATAGTCCCAGTTACTCAGGAGGCTGAGACAGAAGGATTGCCTGAGCCCAGGAGGCTGAGGCTGCAGTGAGATGTGATCGTGTCACTGCACTCCAGCTTGGGCGACAGAGTGAGACACCGACTCAGAAAAAAAAAAATGTGCCATTTACCATCTCAAAAAAAGAAACGTGTAGGTGTAACTCTAACAAAACACGTATAGACCTGTAGGCTGAAAACTAGGCAACACTGCTCAGAGAAGTCAAGGGAAGTCTAAACATGTAGAGATACAGACCACGTCCACAGATACGAAACTCCACATGGCGACGCTGCCAGATCTTCCCCGACTGAAATGCAGGCTTAACCCAATACACAGCAGAGCCCAAGCACTTCTTGTACACTTAGAAAGGATAAGCTGTAACTTCAGGCGAACGCAACACAAGCAGACTACAGACCAGCCCCCCCCATGTATAAAGAATAAAGGGGTCAGCTCTGCCCAGTCCCAGAACTGACTACATGGCCAGAGCAATCTAGACACTAGTGGTGGCCGAGGGACAGACACAGCCAAGGGACCGACCCGGAAGCACAAACCACAAATATGTGCAACTGATTTTTCACAAAGTACAAAAGCAATTCCAAGGGGGAGGACAGCCTTTTCAACACAAGGTTCTGGGTAACTTTCTGCATCAGCAGAAAGAAGAAACTTCACCTGGCTTATGCCTCAGAGAAAAAAAAAAAAACAACCTCACAATGGACCACAGACTTACATGCAAAGACAATCCCATGCAAGTCAGAAAAAAGGCAAGAGCATGTCTCCAGGAGTGCAGCTATGCACAGGGTCTTAGACCCGACATCAAGTGTGAGACCTGAAGGGAAGCCCCGACACTCTGGCCTCTGTTAAACCGGAGACCCCAGCCCTGGGACGCCATTAGTTTAGGAGCAGATACTTGCAAGCCACCAACCCAACAGAGCATTCATCTCCGGAACAGCCTGACTGCTCAGAACGCAGCGGCCTTGCCGAGTAGACAGGGACAGAGGACATGCAGGCCTCAGGCAAGGAGGAAAGGTGCTTCTGTCATTGGCCATGTGCAAATTAAAAATTGCATGGCCGGGCTCGGTGGCTCAGCCTGTAATGCCGCGCCTTTGGGAGGCTGAGGTGAGTGGATTGCCTGAGCCCGCGGGTTCGAGACCCGCCTGGGCAGCGAGACCTCATCTCTACAATAAATAAAAAAATCAGCCGGGCGTGGTGGCGCATGCCTGTAATTCCGGCTACTCGGAAGGCTGAGGCGGAAGGATCGCCGGAGCCCAGCAGGCCGAGGCTGCAGTGGCCGGGAGCAGCCACTGCACTCCAGTCTGGGCGACAGAGTGAGACTCCGACTCAAAAAAAAAAAATTGCATGGAAACACACGTAACCATACACTCGTCAGACTCAAATAAAACGTGGCAGCAGCACCTCCATCTGGTGAGAACGTGGAAAAGCTGGACTACTGCAACCGTGGCTGGGAACTTATTTGTAAAACCACACAGTTACTGTGGGGAACAACCTGGCAATGTCTTAAAAAATAAAAATAGACATGAGACCAGAGACAGCGGCTCATGTCTGTACACCCAGCATTCTGACAGGCCAAAGCAGGAGGATCACTTGAGCCCAGAAATTCGAGACCAGGCACATTTTTTTTTTCTGAGTCAGGATCTCACTCTGTTGCACAGGTTGGAGTGCAGAGACACAACCACAGCTCACTGCAGCCTCAGCAACATAGCAAGACCTCATGTCTACAAAAAAAAAAAGATCTGAGCCGGGCTCGGTGGCTCAGCCTGTAATCCCGCGCCTTTGGGAGGCTGAGGCGGAAGGATGACCGGAGCCCAGCAGGTCAAGGCTGCGGTGGCCGGGAGCGGCCACTGCACTCCAGTCTGGGCGACAGAGTGAGACTCCAACTCAAAAAAAAAAAAAAAAAGATCTGGGCGTGGTGGTGTATGCCTGTTGTACCAGTTACTCAGGAGACTGAGGCAGGAAATGGGAGGATGGCCTGAGCCCAGGAGGCTGAGGCTGTGGTGAGCTGTGATCCTGCCACTGCAGGATCCTGGGGGACAGAGTGAGATCCTGACTCAAAGATAAAATAAACACGCAATACGGGGAGACGCAACACGTGCACTCTTGGCGATTACCCACCCTACAAGATGTAAAGCGTGTGTCCCCACGAAAACATGGCCTTAGCTCTGGGGCAGCCTTGCTCGTAATAGACCCAAACTGGGGAAGCGCAGGGCCCTTTGGGGGTGAAGGTGAGACGGACCAGGGCCCATGTGTGTCCCTTGGAGTCAGCAGCAGCAGCGACAGTCACGAACATCCCAGCACCTGGGTCCATCTCCAGAAAGTCGTGCTGGCTAAAACAAGCAAACCCGAGAGACCCCGCGGCGATTGCCTGCAGGGCCTTCTGGAGAGAATCACAGACAGGGATGGCCAGTGGCTCCCAGGTGACCCCGCAGGAGGGAGGGGCGTGGCGGTGAGAGG
>NW_007261535.1:108732-110530 GCF_000164805.1 Carlito syrichta
CGACGGGTCCGGTCGGAGGGTTTTACTGGCGGCGCGCGGCGCCGGTCATCGGGGGGCTGTTCCGGGCAGAGGTGAAGGGGAGGGCGCCCCCTGGGAGTTCCGAGGCCGCCCCGGCAGGCTGCGCGGGGCCGGGAAGCCCGAGGCTGGGGGCTCTGCGCGCTCAGTACCGAGCCCTGGGCGAATCCGGGTCTTCCCCGACCAGCAGTCTGAGGGCCCCGCGACCTCCCCTGGGCCAGCCGGTCGGGGGTCCCTGACATCAGGAAGGAGCGGCGCCGGGGCGTGGGGGCTGCTGAGCGCCCCCCCGCCCAGCGAGGGTTTTGTGTTCAGGTTGAAATGGATTGACACGTGGATGTGTGCATGCTTTGCATTGTGGCGAGATACTCATCAGTTTTGTCTGCGTTGGGGTCTCCCTCTGTCGCCCATGCTGGAAGTGCCATGGCAAGATCCCGGCTCACTGCAGCCTCCAGGACTCAGGCGATCCTCCCGTCTCAGCTTCCTGAATAGCTAGGACTACAGGTGTGTGCCACCACGCCCGGCTAACTTTTTGGATTTTTTTGGTAAAGATAAGGTCTCGCTATGTGTCCCAGACTGGTCTCGAACTCCTGGGCCCTAGTGATCCTCCTGCCTCAGCCTCCCAAAGTGCTGGGGTTACAGTGATAAGCCACCACATCTAGGCCCATAAGAAAAAATGCCAATTCAGTGGCATTAAATGCATTCACATTGTACAATCATCACCACTACCTGGTACCAGAACATTTTCATCACCCCAAACCGAAACTCTGGCTCTTTTTGGCATCAGGGATTGGTCTCGTGGAAGATAATTTTTCCACGGGGTGGGGGGAGGGGGTGAGGTTTGGTGATGATTCGAGCACATTACATTTATTATGCACTTTATTTCCATTATTATTACATTGCAGTATATAAGGAGATAGTTACACACCTCACCATCATGCAGAATCCATGGGAGCCCCGACCTTGTTTTCCTGCAACTAGATGGTCTCATCTGGGGGTGACAGGAGACAATGACATCTGCAGTGTGTTGCTTATGTCCAGTTTACACCATAATCTCGTTTTGGTCGCTGTCACTGCAGAAAACCCTGCTTCACACAGACAGGGTGCTGGAAATGGAAGCTGGCTTGTCAGTGCTTTTGTGGCAATCTCAGGGTATTCCCCCTTGACTAATCCAGAACGTATGAAGATTCAAAGTTGTCTCTAACATACTTCTAAAGCCACTGTCATGTACGATCTCAAGCAGTTGATCCTCTTCTAGCACAGACTAAGTCGATTCACCTGGCTTATTCACAAGCGGGTTGTGGATCCATTTCTTCCCACTTCGGGGGTCTTTTGAGGTTGGGAAGTAATACTCAGACTTTTGAAAGCTGAGGTAGGTGATCGTGCAGCAGCTGGAAGAAAGAAGGCCCAGGCTCAGTCTCTTTCAAAATCTCTGCTAATGTCTGAAATGTGTCAAAAATCCCAATATTCACTTGTTGCCCCCATAATTCCAAGTTGGCTTTGAATGGAGCCACTTTACCTGCCAACCTGAAGACAGTTGTCATTTTCCTGTGGAGTGACAGAGGGAGTTCGCTGAGCAGGTTGAACATGTCACACAGTAAGCAAGTTTTGTGACCCATTCTGTGTCACTAATATGTGCTCCAAATGGCAACTGTTTTTCTAAAATAAATCTCTGGTGCAGCTTTCGTAACTCAAAAGCTCTGACCAGTGACCTACTTTTAGAAAGCCAGCTTTGAGCCAGGCTCGGTGGCTCAGCCTGTAATCCCGCGCCTTTGGGAGGCTGAGG
>NW_007261535.1:110956-132647 GCF_000164805.1 Carlito syrichta
CAAGTAGCTGGAACTACAGGCGCGCGCTACCATGCCCGGCTAATTTTTGATTTATTGTAGAGATGCGGTCTCGCCAAGTTGCCCAGGCAGGTCTCAAACCTACAGGCTCAGGCAATCCACTCACCTCAGCCTCCTAAAGCACTGGGATTACAGGCTGAGCCACCGAGGCCGGCTGTGGTTGATAATTGTAATCACATCCTGCAAGACGTTGTTGAGGTCAGGTGACATCTTTCGGCTAGCCAGCATTTCTCCATGGATGACACAGTGTGTAGATTCACATTCAGAGGTGACCTCTTTGACCCAAGTAGTGAAACCAGAAAGCCGTCCGTCAGGGCCGCCACTCTGTCTGTGCGTAGACCGGCACAAAGGGACCCATTCAGCTTTCCTGATATGTAATCATTCAAAGACTTGAATAGCTCTGCAGCTGGGGTATTGGTTGGCAACAAAAGTGCACATAACATATCCTCATGAGCACCCTTCTGAAAATACATCGCCTAGAAACAAGCTCTGATGTCCTGCTATTTCATCCATTCGAGTGGTTATGGTGCTAACCGAAAGAGGAACACATGCCACATTTTGAACTGCATCCTCTCCTGAAAGTTCAAGACAAATGTTCTTAGCAGCAGGCGGGATCAATTCTTCACCAAGAAGAAAGGGCTTCTTAGCTTTAGCAATGTGGTCAGTCACTAAGAAAGATGCTCAGTTCAGGCACATCCAATGAAGTGACGGCTTCGATAACTGCTTCTGTTCTTCATGTTCACATTTCTTCCTTTTGAAAAACCCCAAAGACTTGTCTTCTAATGCAGGGTGTTTGGTCTCCATGTGGCGAAGCAGTTTTTAAGATTTTGTGGCCTCGTTGGATACCGGTCACCGCATATTATACCAAGCAGGCTTGGAGAATGTGAACCACCTGTTTCAATGAACCCATAATTTAAGTAGGACCCTGGTATTTTCTTTTAAATGCAGTTTTCTTTCTGTTGGCAGTCCTAGAGTCTTCTGCTTCTCTCATCCTTGGGTCTTTCCCTTTTTCCAAAGAAGCTCTCCGGTGACATTTGTTTTTTACTCATTTTGTCTAGAGTTAGCTTGTGGGCTTACCAGAACTGTGACTGAGACAAGTGCGCATTGAGCGAAAGAAGCATGGACAGAAGTGGTAAATAAAATAATGGGCGGACCACACACAGACTAAAATGTCAGATTCTGACTGAAAGCCTGCCCCCAGATGCAGCTGTGCAATTGAAGTACATCAACTCACTCGCCACTCACAGACAGGGTTTTGATATGAGTCTGCAGGCAACTGATATATTATGGGCTCTGTGCAGTCCAGTCTCACTTCTGATGTTAATCTGTATTTTCAGCTGCTCCCCAGTGCTAGCATCACTGCCTCAGCGCCATCTCAGCTCATCAAGCATTAGACCCTCATAAGGAGCTCACAACCCAGATCCCTCACACACACAGTTCCTAGTAGGGTTCGCACTCCCGTGAGAATCTAATACCACCCTGATCTGACAGAAGGTGGAGCTCAGACGATCATGCAGGTAATAGGGAGCAACCGTAAACACAGATGCTCATCTCCTGCTGTGCGGCCGATTCCTAACAGGCCACAGACTGGTACTGGTCCGTGGCCCAGGGGTCAGGGACCCCTATATTAAGCAATGACCTTCCATTTCCCCTTCTTTTTAAAAATTTTTATTTTTACCTTTTATTTATTTATATACATTTACTTATTTATTTTTTCAGAGACAGAGTTTCACTCTGTGGCCCAGGCTAGATGGCAGCGGTGTGATCATAGCTCACTGCAGCCTCAAACTTCCAGGCTCAAGCAGTCCTCCCATCTCAGCCTCCCAAGTCGCGGGGGCTACAGGCACCACACGCTCAACTAATTTTTTATTTTGGTAGAAATGGAGCCTCACTATGTTGCCCAGGCTGGTCACCAACTCCTGGCCTCAAGCCGTCCTCCCTCCTGCCTTGGCCTCCCAAAGTGCTGGGATTACAGGCATGAGTCCCTACACTTGACCACTTTTGGCTTTTAACTGACTTGATTTCGGAAAATCCAAGCACATGCAACATGCAGTCTTCCAGCCTGAGCCCCATTTCTGCTCCCAGAAGCGTCATACTCCCCTTTCTTTCCGTTGACACTTTACATATAATGCAAGCAAATAGGGTTCCCCCCACTTTGCCAGACCTGCCCAGCTCAGTGCAAAGAAAGCCTCCTCATATGCCCTCTAGATGTGCCGCGACTCCTTCCTTGGGTCCCTGTGGACAGATCACTGGGTCATCAACCATTTTTTGCTGCCATGAGGAGGGCTTCCCACACCCCTTTGCACATGTGTTTCTGCAAGAGAAATTCCTGCAAGTGGTGTCCGGGCCAGGGCATGTATGCAGAAGCAGGTTTGGTAGCTGTTGGTGAGCTGCCCTCCTTGACAGCTGTACCGTTGGCCCCCATGCTCTCCTCCAAAGGATAGAGAAAGTGCCCTTCACCAGCTCAGGGTCGCCCAGGGGCCAGGGACCCCTGATTTAAGCAATAGCTTTCCATTTCCCCTTCTCTTTTTACACTTTTATTTTTACCTTTTATTTATTTACATTTACTTATTTATTTTTTAGAGACAGGGTTCTACTCTGTGGCCCAGCCTGGATGGTATTGGTGTGATGATAGCTCATTGCAGCCTCGAACTCCAAGGCTCAAGGAGTCCTCCCACCTCAGCCTCTCTGTGTCTCCCTGTTGCTGACATCTACATTTAGGATGGTCCTTATTTCTAATTTCTTTTGCAATCACTCTTCTGTTTCATGCAAAGGCACTAAGCCTTCTATTGAAGAACTGATGTCACTACCCCAACTGCAGTCATGTTCACAGAGGGACCCAGGAGAGGGTGGAGCTATGGGCCACCTCATCATTTATATTCTGCCATGGTTGTGATGAAGAAGAGAAAGACAAAGACATTTAAGGAGCGTCTGTTTGTGCCAGGCACTGTGCTGGGTGCATTACTTGGATTACTGGGAACTTAGCAGTTTTACTGCTTATGATCAAAGAATTACATATACATGACTTAAAAAGTCAATTAACAGGCTGGGCCTGGCTCATGCCTCTAATGTCAGCACTTTGGGAGGCTGAAGCAGGAGGATCACTTGAGTCCAAGAGTTTGAGACCAGCCTGGGCAACATAGCGAGACCCTGTCTCTATTTTAAAAAAACATTTTTTTCTTTTTTTGAGTTAGAGTCTCACTCTGTCACCCAGGCTGGAGGGCAGTGGCACACTCCCGGTCACTGCAGCCTCGACCTGCTGGGCTCTGGCGATCCTTCCGCCTCAGCCTTCCGAGTAGCTGGAACTACAGTTGCGCGCTACCGCGCCCGGCTAATTTTTTGATTTATTGTAGAGATGAGGTGTCGCCAAGTTGCCCAAGCGGGTCACGAAAAAAAACAACATTAAAAAAATTAGCTGGGCATGATGGTGTGCACTGGGGTCTCACTCTGTCTCCCAGGCTGGAGTGCAGCGGCACACTCATGGCTCATGGCAGCCTTGACCTCCTGGGCTCAGGCAATTCTCCTGCCTCAGCCTCCTGAATAGTTGGGATTACAGGTGTGCGTCACCATACCTGGCTAATTTTTTTAAAAAATTTTTTGTAGACATGAGGTCTTGCTATGTTGCCCAGGCTGGTCTCGAATTCCTGGGCTCAAGTAATCTTCTTGCCTTGGCCTCCCAAAGTGCTGGGATTACAGGCGTGAGCCACAGCGCCCAGCACCAGCCAATGCTTACAAAGGTTCTGAGAACACTGATAACTGACTTCACACAGGAAGACAGCCAGCTGACCCTAGGACAGGAAGAAGACAGGGAAGGAAGTGGATGAGGAGGTGCAGGGCCCCTCGCCTGGAGGACTGGCCTCACAGGAGCAAAGTCCTCTCTTTCTGCCTCTCTAGCCCAATGGGGGGATGGGTGCACAGCTAGCACCCTCTGCTGTGCCAGAAATGAGGGCGCTCTGTTTAGAGGGATACCCACCCAATCCTGGGGGAGTTGGCCCCCAGACTCCTTCCTACCGTATTCCCATGCTCAGCCTTGGCCCTGAAGAATAAGGACTCTGATCTCAGAAGTCCCCAGACTCTGCTCCACTTCCCTCCATCAAGCAACCTTGTGCGTTCCTGCGCTCGCTCTATGACACGGGCCGGCAAGTGTTTTCTGTAAAAGGCCAGAGGGGAGATGTTCTTGCCTCTATGGGTCACATAGTCGTGGCTGCAGCGGCACCACTCTGCCGTGGAGGAGCGAGAGCCACCATGGAAAATGTGCAGCTGAATGTCCCGAAGCAACGTCACGGACACTGACTCAGCCTTCCAAGTAGCTGGAACCACAGGCACGTGCCAGCACGCCCAGCTAATTTTTTGATTTATTGTGGAGATGAGGTCTCGCCACATTGCCCAGGCTGGTCTTGAATTCCTGAGCTCAGGCAATAATCTCTCCTCTGCCTCCCTAAGTGCTGAGATTACAGGCAGCATCTATGCTTTAAATTCCAGAGAGGCAGAGTGGACTGGAGCATCTTCGTCTCCACCGATGGGCAGAGGATCACACACAGCCCGGGCCATGGTTTCCGCAGCTATACTCCAGATGCTGTTGTGGGAACAAGTGGCCCCATGGGATGACCGGATCAGCCTTATCCACAACACTTTATTTTTATTTTATTTATTATTTATTTATTTTTTGCGTTGGAGTCTCACTCTGTCGCCCAGACTAGAGTGCAGTGGCATGCTCCCAGCCACGGCAGCCGCGACCTGCTGGGCTTCGGCGATCCTTCCGCCTCAGCCTTCCAAGTAGCCAGAACTACAGGCATGCGCTACCAAGCCCGGCTAGTTTCTGCTTTATTGTAGAGACAAGGTCTCGCCAAGTTGCCCGGGCGGGTCTTGAACCCGCGGGTTCAGGCAATCCAGTCGCCTCGGACTCCCCAAGTGCTGGGATTACAGACTGAGCCACCGAGCCCGGCCTATCCACAACACTTTAAAATTTATTTCAGGCCGTGTTAACCAATTTAAGGGACATTCAGCGACCCTAAGTACACCTCGCTACTGTGCAGCCATCATCACTAGCTCCATCTCCAGAACTTTCTCATCATCCCAAACTGAGACTCTGTCCCCGGTCAACACTCACTCCTCATTCCCCCTTCCCAGCCCCTGCCACCACGATTCTACTTTCTTCTTCTTTTTTCAGTAGAGGTCTCACTCTGTAACCCAGGCTGGAGAGCAGTGGCATGATCATGGTGGCTCACCACAGCCTCGAGCTCTTGGGCTCAGGCCCTTCTCCTACCTTAGCTTCCTGAGTAGGTGGGACTACAGGCACGTGCCACCATGCCCGGCTAATTTTTTGATTTATCGTAGGGGCGAGGTCACGCTATGTTGCCCAGGCTGGTCTCAAACACCTGGGCTCAAGCAATCCTTCCTCCTTGGCCTCCCAAAGTGCTAGGATGACAGACTTGAGCCACCACGCCCAGCGTCTACTTTCTGTCCCTATGAGTTTGCCCGCACTAGGGGCCCTCTACGGGTGGAATCCTAGGGGGTCTGTCCGTTTACAACTGGCTTCTTTTGCTCAGCATCCTCTCCCCAAGGTTCAGCTGCTTCCTGGCCTGTTGCTCCTTCATTCCACAGTGAGGATGGGCCATGTTTTGCTTGTCTGTCATCAGTGGAGGGACACCTGGGTGGTCGCTACCTTTGGATAGTGCTGTTGTGTCTTTGGATTTTTTGATGACACACCCATTCCTAGCTCTTGGGCTGTGTAACAGTGGGTAGCTGGCTGGATTTGGCCCATGCTGTGGTTCACTGATCCTTGCTCCTGGACACAACAGCTCCAAATCGTGTCAGCTAGTCAGAGTCTCTGGTCTTGCCTTCTGCTCCTGAATGACCTTTGGAGCCCTCCACAGCTCGCCAGACAATCCCATCTAGAGGACATGGATGAGGCGAAGGGCCTGGGACCCAGGCCTGGCTGGAGGCTGCCTGGAGGGTGGGTCCAGAGCTGGTCCTGGTGTTCACGGCTCTGCAGTCTTCAGGAGTGCCTGCCTGGTGAGGCTGGGAGGAGGGCGCAACTGTCCTGAACTACTACGGCCTCAGCAATTGCTGCAAATGGCCAGTCACCTCCTCCCCTTTCACTTCCCCCCAGAGCCATGGCTTCTTTGTGAACAGTTTCCTGTCCATTAAGAGATACTTATCTCATGAAAGAACACAGGGCGTGTGCTCACCTGAAGCATATCATCAAACCAACCTGGTGCGTCTGCCAGTTCTCCCAAAGCACCCAGGTGCCACCCCATGCATCCACTTCCCAGCGCCCACATGCCTGGTTTCAGGTGACTGGTCATCTGAGCTCCTGGTCCTTGACTCAACCCTAAGAGTGCTGCTGCTGCCCCAGAGGCTTGCTGTCCTCACACACACTATGCTTCTAACAATCATTTCCCCTTTGCAAGATGGATTCAGCATCATGGAAAGTCAGGAAAAAGGGGGAAAAAAGCAGATGGAGCCAGGGCTAGCACTGAACAAGTGAAGAAGCCTCAGGCATCCTGGGAAGGATGAGGTCTACAGCGATCTACAGCCTACAATAGTCTACAGCGGTCTACAGCCTACAAAGGTCAAGAGTCTGCAGGGGTGTGGAGTCTATAGGGGTCTACAGTATGCAAGGTCAACAGTTTACAGGGTCTACAGTCTACAGTGATCCAAAGTCTACAGGGGTCTAAAGTCTGCAGGGTCTACAGTGTACAGTCTACAGGGTCCACAGCCTACAAGGGTCAAGAGTTACCAGCGTCTTCAGTCTATAGGGTTCTACAGTCTAATGGGTCTACAGTCAGCAGGAGTCAACAGTCTGTAGGGGTCTACAATCTCCAGGAGTCTACAGTCTGCGGGGATCTATTGTCTACAGGGTCCACAGCCTACAAGGGTCAAGAATTTGCAGGGGTCTATAGACTACAGGAGTCCAAAGTCTACAGAGGTCTACATACAGTCTTCAGGGATCTACAGCCTACAGGGATCTACAGATTGGAGGAGTCTTCAGTCTACAAGAGTCTACAGTCTAATGGGTCTACAGTCTATAGAGGTCTACAGTCTGCAGGGATCTGCAGTCAATAGGGTACACAGCTTACAAGGGTCAAGAATCTGCAGGGGTCTACAGTCTACTGGGTCTACAGGCTATAGGGTCTACAGTCTATATAGTCTACAGTCTGCAGGGTCTAAAGTCTACAGGGCTCTGCAGCTGCAGGGCTCTACAGCCTACAGGAGGATACAGTCTTCAGGGGTCTACAGTCTACACGAGGTTCTGCAATCTGCAGGGGTCTACAGCAAGTGTCTACAGTATGCTGGGGTCTACAGTCTGCAGGGGTCTACAGTCTACAGGGGTCTACAGCCTACAGGAGTGTATAGCCTCCAGGGGTCTACGGTCTGCAGAGGTCTACAGTCTACAAGGGTCCCCAGGATACAGGGTATACAGTATACAGAGTCTGGAGTCTACAGGAATCTTCAGTCTACATGCTTCTACAGTCTGCAGGGGTCTACTGTCTACAGGGTCTACGGTCCACAGAGTATAGAGTCCACGGTCTACAGTCTGCAGGAGTCTATACTCTTCAGAGGCCTACATTCTACAAGGGTCCACAGTCTGCAGGGGTCTACAGTCTACAAGTGTTCACAGTCTGTAGGGTATACAGTCTACAGGGGCTACAGTCTACAGGGTTCTATAGTCTGCAGGATCTTCAGCCTACAGGATGTATAGTCTACAGGATCTACAGTCTACAGGAGTCTATAGTTTACATGAAGTCTACAGTTAACATGGATCTATAGTCTGCATGGGGTCTACAATAAACAGGATTCTACAGTCTGGAGAAGTCTACAACCAACAGGGGTCTACAATCTACAAGCTCTACAGTATGCAGAGTTCTAAAGTATTCAGGGGTCTAAGTCTGCAGGAGACTACAATCTACAGGGGTCTACAACCTACAGAAATCTACAGACTACAAGGGTCCACAGTCTGCAAGGTCTATAGTCTACAAAGTCTACAGGGGTTCACAGTCTTCAGGGCTCTACACTCCACAAGGTCTACAGTCTGCAGGGTCTACTGTCTGCAGGGGTCTACAGCCTACAGGGGTCTAAAGTCTGCAGGGTCTAGAGTCTATAGGGGTCTATAACCTACAGGGGTCTACAGCCTACAGGGGTCTAAAGTCTACAGTCTGCATGGGGTTTACAATCAACAGGGATCTACAGTCTACAGGGGTCTATAGCTTACAGGGGTCTACAGCCTACGAGGGTTCACAGTCTGCAGGGGTCTACAATTTGCAAGGGCCTGCAGCCTACAGGGGTCCACAGCCTACATGGGTCTACAGTCTGCAGAGTCCATAATCTACAAGAGTCTACAGTCTACTGGGTCTACAGTCTACAGGGTCTGCAGTCTACAGGGTCTACAGTCTACAGGGTCTAAAATCTTCAGAAGTTTATAGTCTACAGGGGTCTGCAGTCTACAGGGGTCTACAGTCAACAAGGTCTACAGGGGTCCACAGCCTGCAAGGGTCCATGGTCTGCAAGGGTTCTACAATTTGCAAGGGTCTGCAGCCTACAGGGATCCACAGCCTACACGGTCTACAGTCTACAGAGTCCACAGTCTACAGGGTCTACAGTCTACTTGATCTAAAATCTACAGGGTCTATAGTCTACAGGGTCTAAAATTTTCAGAGGTCTACAGTCCACAGGGGTCTGCAGTCTACAGGGGTCTATAGTCTACAGGGTCTACGAGTCTACAGTCTACATGGGTCTTTAGTGCAGGGGTCTACAATGTGCAAAGTCTACAGTCTGTAGGGTCTACAGGAGCTAAATTCTATAGAGTCTATAGTCTACAAGGGTCTACAGGGGTCTACAGGGTCTAAAATCTGCAGAAGTCTACAGTCTACAGAATTTTTTTTTTTTTAGTTGGAATCTCACTCTGTCACCCAGACTGGAGTGCAGTGGCATGCTCCCAGCCACCGCAGCCTCGACCTGCTGGGCTCCAGTGATCCTTCCACCTCAGCTTTCCAAGTAGCTGGAACTACAGGTGCGAGCTACAGGCGCCTGACTAATTTTTTTGATTTATTGTAGAAATGAGGTCTCACCAAGTTGCCCAGGCAGGTCTTGAACCCCCGGGCTCAGGAAATTCACTCACCTTGGCCTCCCAAAGTGCAGGATTACAGGCTGAGCAACTGAGCCCGGCCGAGTCTACAGAATTTAAAATCTGCAGGGGTCTATAGCCTGCATGGTGTATAGTCTGCAGGGGTATACAGTCTACATGAGGTCTAAAATCAACAGGGGCCTGCAGTCCACATGGTGTCTACAATCAACAGGGGTCTACATTCAGCAAGGGTCTAAAATCTGTATGGGGTCTACAGCCTACAGGAGTTGACAGTCTACAAGGGTCTACAGTCTTCAGAGGTCTACAGTCTGCAAGAATCTGCAATTTACAGGGGTCTACAGTCAACAGTCTACAGGGTCTACAGTCTACTGGGTCTAAAATCTGCAGAAGTCTGTAGTCTGCAGGGTTCTACCATCTTCAGGGGTCTACAGTCTACAGACTTCATAACCTACAGTTGGTCTACATTCTACTGGTTCTATGGTCTACAGGGTCTACAGTCTACAGAAGCCTATGGTCTACAAGGGTCTATAGTCTAATAGGTATATAGTCTACAAGAGTCAATAGTCTACTGGGTCTATAGTCTCAGGGTCTACGGTCTATAGAAATCTATGGTTTACAGGGTTCTAGAGTCTAATAGATATATAGTCTACAAGGATCTATAGTCTGCAGGGGTCTACAGTCTACAGAGTCTATAGCCTACAGAGGTCTATATTCTACTGGTTCTACAGCCTACAGCATCTACAGTTTACAGAAGTCTATGGTCTACAAGGGTCTGCAGTCTAATGGGTATACAGTCTACAAGGGTCTATAATCTATAGGGGTCTACAGTCTACAGGAGTCTATAGTCTACAGCAGTCTACATTCTACTGTTTTTACAGTTGATAGGGTCTACATTCTATAGAAGTCTACAGTCTACAGGGGTCTACAGTCTAATGGGTATACAGTCTACAAGGGTCTATAATCTACAAGGGTCTACAGTCTGCAGGGTCTACAGTTTGCAGTGGTCTACAGCCTATAGGGGTTGACAGTCTGTGGGAGTCTACAGTTTGCAAAGTCTACAGTCTACAGTTGTCTAAAGTCTGCAGGGGTCTACTACCTACAGGTGTCTCAAGTCTGCAGGGATCTACTACCTACAGCCACTTGGTGACATTTTTATCTGCTCTGTGGTGACCCTCAGCAAGCAGCCCTTGCTGGCATTTGGGCAAGTCTCTGGAGTGCCTTTTGAGCCATCAGCTGCCCAGGTCTGGATCCAGCATCTTCTGCTGGGTCATCCTGGGAAAATGTATGGTCCTTCTCGTTGTAAACCAGAAAAAATGGGACTGTGAGTCATCAGGTGAGGAGGGTGCTGAGCTTTTATTGAGCACCTACTCTATGCCAGGTGCTGTACTGGGCTTGCTCCTGGTTCTCTTGTCTAATCCTGGAGGCCACCTGTTGGCAGTCACGTGTCAGCCTGGCATGGGTTTCTGTCCCAACCACAGAGGATCCTTCTGCCTCTGCCCGCTGAGTCCCCTCTCCTCTCCATCCTCTCGTGACTTCCTTTCCCTGGGCTCTCCATTCTCTCCCCTTTCAGCAGGAGGTGAGAGAGAACTCAGGTTCCCGCACAACCCCTCTCCCACCATTCACCCCTGGCTGGAGTGCGGTGGCAGGATCATGGCTCACCACAGCCTCGACCTGCTGGGCTCAGGCAATCCTCCTGCCGCAGCCTCCAGAGTAGCTGGGACTATAGGCGCATGTCACCACGCCCAGCTAATTTTTTAATTTTTTTGTAGAGACAAATTTTTGTTGCCTCGGTTGACCTTGAACTCCTGGGCTCAAAGGATCCTACTGCCACAGCCTCCCAAAGTGCTGGGATGACAGGCGTGAGCCAGTGCATCCCTACTTTAAAGAGCAGTACAGTGTTTGCCATTCTGGTTGGAGGCCCTACATCTGACTCCAAAGTGAAAGTAAGTGTCAGAATTTCCTATGGAGTGGGTATCGGTCTTAGGAACAAAAATGACAGACTCTGGACCCAAATGGCCCGCATTTAGAGAAGAGCTCTGCCACTTGGTCCCTGTGCAACTTTGACAAGCTGCCCACCCTCTCTGTGCCTGCCTTTCCTCCACTGCTGGGAGGGATAGGACCACTCCTCCCTCAGATGATAAAGCCCTCGAGGGCCTGCCTGTGTTGACACGTGGCCAGCATTGGTCCCAGAAGAAGCTCTCTGCTGAGCAAGGCCACCTTTCAGAAAAACTAGATGTTCTCTGGTTAAATCACTGAGTTACTGCAGCTTCCCCGTCACCTCCAGTTTTCCAACACAGGCGCTCGGGACACACCGGCGTCTACTGTATGCACATGGCTGGGAGCCCTGGTCGGATGGGGGCAGTAGCTCCGAGAGCCTCGGGGATCTTGCATTTGGACCTCTCACCACAGAAGGCTTTCCCTTCCAGGGACACAGGCGCCCACCATGCCTGTCTCACACTCCTGTGCCTGCATTCCTGCCCCATTGGGCTTGGGGTAAGGGCAGGACTCCCACAGCTGGACAGACACAGTCCCCGGTGCCTGGCCTTCTGGATGGATTTGCCATCAGATCTGTTGCCACGGAACGAGCAGATCCTTTCCAAGGATGGGGAAAACATCTACAGTGACCCTTATTAAAATTGGCCACACACAGTGGCTCATGCCTGAAGGCCCAGAACTTTGGGAGGTCAAGGCAGGAGGATGGCTTGAGGCCAGGAGTTCAAGACCAACCTGGGCAACATAGCAAGAAAATAAAGTAGATGGGCATATAGAAAATAAAGTGGTGTGGGCCTGTAATCCCAGTGACTCGGGCAGCTGAGGCAGGAGGGTCTCTTGAGCCCAGGAGTTTGAGACCAGTCTAGACAACATAGCGAGACCTGATCTCTACAAAAAAATTAAAAAATTATTGGGAAGTGGTGGTGCACGCCTGTTGTCCCAGCTACTGGGGAGGCTGAGGCAAGAGGATCGCCTGAACCTGGGAGGTTGAGGCTGCCATGAGCCATGATTGTACTGCTGCCCTCCAGCCTAGGCAACAGAATGAGACCCAGACTCAAGAAAAAAAGAAGTTGACTTTCAAAAGGCCACATGCTGGTGAGAAGAGCCCTTGAGGGCTTGCCGCCCAGCCTCTCCAGCCTCTCCAGCCTCTTCAACCCCTCTGGCCTCTCGCTTTCGTTTCCAGAGCTCCCCGTGGACGTGGACGAGGCGTTGGGGGCTGGGTAGGCAAAACTGAAGTGATGAGCACCCTCCTAGGGACTGTACCACAGGTTTGTCCTTCTGCAGAGAACAAAACACAGAGGGCAAGCATGGGAGTAAACACCACCTGCCCGCGATGCAAGGTGCGTGCTCCCCACCAGCCAGAGGCTCTATGCTGCTGGGTGGGGCCCTGGGCCAAATTCCTGTCACCTCTGCCCTTCACAATGCAGCTCTGTCCAGAACCAGGGCTGGGGCAGCTCCCAGCAGCCTGTGGTGGGAGCAGCTGAGAGACACTCACTGCAGACGGAAGGGTCGTCGAGGAATAGACAGAGTCCAAGAGAAGCTGGAGGATGAGCATTTCCTGAAGTTGGGGGGTTCTAGGATCTGTAATCTTTCTCTCTGTCTCTTTCCTCTTTTGTTTCTCTTTATTTTCTTCCTTTCTTCCTTCCTTCCTTCTCTCTCTCTCTCTCTCTCTCTCTCTCTCTCTCTCTCTCACACACCTGTCTTCCCTGTCCTTCCTTCTTTTTTTTTTTTTGAGACAGGGTCTGGCTCTGTCACTCAGGCTGGAGTGCAGTGGGGATTCATAGCTCACTGCAGCCTCCAACCCCTGAGCTCAAGCAATCCTCCCACTTCAGCCTCCAAAAGCACTGGGATGACAGGCATGAGCTGCTGTCCCTGGCTGGTTTTTCCATGATGTTTGGTCATTGCTCTCTTGAATTCTGACACAGAACTAAGCACTGTCCCTCCTATATAGACAAGAAACCAAGGCTTCATAACTCACTCAGCCCTGCTGGAACGAGGAGCCTGGCACTAGCATACCTTCCTCCTGGACCCGCAAGGTGTCTCTCGACTCCCCATCCCACAGGTGTCTCTGGCTCAGAGCAGGAGCAGGAAGGAGCTGCCTCATGGGCCCCAGCCTTTCTGCCCCTCTGAGCCTTGGCCACCGAGGCACTCTCCCTGAAACGTTCTGCATCCACACACAGTGCGGCCTGGAAACTTTGTTCCACTGGGTTTTGCCAGGAGCTAAACTTAGCCCTGCAAGTGGAGGCCAGGAGCGGGGCTTTCTGGGTATAGATAGTAACAAGCGGGCTATTTTCAAACACCCAGAGAACCTCCCCCCCAGATTATTCTGGGACAGAATGATATTTATAGAATGCTCTGGGCTCCTGGGAACGAGTCGGTAACCTCAGCGCCTCTGCAGCTTTTGGGAGACAGGCTGCCTTCAACGGGGAGCAGGAGAGGGACCCGGTCATCCAGAAGACTTTGTCCTCACACACCTGTTTCCAGGAGGCCCAGCATTCTCGTTGCTTCTGTCCCCATGAGTCAGAACAGCAGAAGGCGCAGGGCCCTGCTGGCCGTCCTTCCCACACGCCCCAGCCGGCCCTGTCTGTGCTTGGTGGGCACCATCCTGGGAGAAAGCCCTTACAGGAGTCTTACTGCTCTGAAGCCTATGGCATTTTCTCCTGTCCAGACCTTCAGTTTCTTAGGTTTCTGCCCTCACCCCAGCATAGCTGGGCTGGCCTGAGACACCTGTCTTCCACTCCCTCCAGTCCTGGGCAGCACACGCTCAGAATCGTTGGCTGGAAAGACCTTCTCTAGGGAGGAATGTGATGGGTGATGATTTGGTCAGAAAGAGGGCTGTGGCTGGGCACGGTGGCTCATGCCTGCAATCCCAGCACTTTGGGAGGCCGAGGCGGGAGGATCGCTTGAGCCCAGGCGTTCGAGATCAGCCTGAGCAACATAGTGAGACCTTGTCTCTACAAAAAGTTAGCTAGGTGTGGTTTTGCACACCTGTAGACCCAACTACTCAGGAGGCTGAGGTGGGAGAATCACCTGAGCCCAGGAGATCAAGGCTGCAGTGAGCCATGATCATGCTGCTACACTCCAGCCTGAGAGACAGAGTGAGACTGACATAAAACAAATAAGCAAATGGCCGGACTTGGTGGCTCAGCACTTTGGGAGGCCAAGGCAAGTGGATTGTCTGAGCCTGCAGGTTCGAGACCAGCCCAAGCAACTTGGCAAGACCTTGTCTCTACAATACATCAAAAATTAGCTGGGCGTGGTAGTGCACACCTGTAGTTCTGGCTACTTGGAAGGCTGAGGCAGAAGGAGCCCAGCAGGTCAATGCCGGGGTGGCCATGAGCGTACTACTGCACTCCAGGCTGGGCAACAGAGTGAGACTTCAACTCAAAAACAAACAAACAAACAAACAACAACAACAAAAGGAAAGAGATGACCTGGGGCAAAGACCCACCCAGCTGTCCCCAGAGAAAGAGATGGCCAGGCCCTTCCTGGGATGGCAGTGACTAGGCTGACACCTCCTTCCCGATTCTCACTCTGCAGGTGTTGGGAGGGGGCTCCAGAAGCCCAGCTGCAAGTAGGACCCCAAGCCCAGCAAGGAGGTGAGGGGTAGGGAGGAGTGAAAGGGTAACTGGCAGGCTGGGCAGGCGGGGTGACCCCTGGGTGGGACTGGTTGGCAGGCTGCGTCTGACCTAGTCAGACTTGTCCTCCATGGAGAGCGCCCTCAATTCTTGACACTCCAGCCCCCTGGCCAGGCTTTCCTCTGTCCCCTGCCAACCCGCCCTCTGCCCAGCCTGCCGCCCGGATATAAATATAAGTGCATTTTCCATGGGCTGCTACAGGAGGAAAAACATTCGGCTTTATTTTCAGCCTGTGAAATTCCCTTCCTTCATACCCAACAGGTGCAGGCGCCTCATTTAGATATCGGGGCCCAGAAATAGATACGATTTACAATATAGCTTCCTTTAGGCATCTGAATGCTGTTAAAAAAAGAAAAAATCCCCAGTGAGATGCCCGGACTGAAAATACAAACATGGGCTGGGGCGCGAGCCATCGCCAGGCTGGAGGAACCCCCAGGCCCGCTCTTAGGGGAGATACTGGGACAGAGTCAGGAAGAAGGCGCCTGGGAGGATAGGCTCCCACTCCCCAGGCCCCTGCGCTTACCTGGCCTCACCTCTGCCTTGAGGGGATGAGGCCGGGAGACAGACAGTAGCCAGTGGATGGAATCAAACTTTGAAGATGAGACCTGTCAATCCCACCAGTTAGAACTGACCCTATAGACTGAAGGAACAGGAAGGGGCTTCGATGTCCTCGCCTGGCTTGAGGTCAGAGGCCCTAGCAGGAGACTCCCGAGAAGCCCACATGTCCTCATGAGCTGCTTGGGCTGAAGGGTCCCCCAGAGCCCTGTGTGGAACCTCAGATGTGACTGCACCTGGAAGCAGAGTCCCAGAAGTGATGAGTTCAGATAGGGGAGTCCACTCCCATGCAACCAGTGTCCCTACAAGAAGAGACGAGCCAGCCAGACATGCACACAGGGGACACACATGGTGAAGGACAGAGGCAGTGGGAGGGGGAGGCCACCACAGCCAAGGACTGCCGGCAGCTGCTGTGTCTCCAAGAGAGGCCTGGGACAGGTCCTCGCTCTCAGCCCGGGAAGGAGCCAGCCCTGCCAACACTGTGGTCTGGCCCTTCTGGCCTCCAGAGCGGGGAGCATAATTGTCTGTTGTGTAGCAGCCCAGGCTGCGGGCCTCTGTCACGGTGGCCCCAGCACACTTGCATGTCAGTTACATGTCACTCCCTCCACGTTCCCCTCGGGGGAGGCAGGTCCGGGTCTGGAGATACAAGCGGGGCCTTCTGAGAGCATCTCATCCTGCCAGCTCGTGGGGTCTGCAGAGCCCAGAGCCAGAGCACTCCCAGGTGGTCTATCTACTCAAGGTCACCCTTAGTCCAGAGGATCCCAAGGTCAACGTCACCTTTCCTCTGGGACTGTTCCCAGGTCCCTCAAATAGGCATTGTCGAACCATCAGCCAGGGCCCGTCAGCACCCGATGAGAGTCTGCCAGGGTGACCAGCAGTGGGGGGGACGCTCCAGGTGGCTGAGAGGTAGAGAGTGAGGTACCTTGTGTGCAGATGCAGGGAGCGCTCCTGAAGGTTCCCTGACTCTGTGCGATGCCCAGGTGAGCAAGGGAAGCCTTGCAGCTTGCCGTGTGGTTCTGTTCTGGGCCAGAACAAAGGTGCCTGACTCATGGCCCTCGACCAGGGCTAGAGTAAGCAGGTGACAGAATGCCAGGCCTCCAGGGGAAGAACAGGTGTCCCCTCCAGAAGCTCCCCCTGTCCTCTCTGGAAGGTGTCAGGGACTGTCTCCCTCAGACCAGGACGGGTCTCCTTTCTCCATTCTGGATTCTGCCCTAGGCTGCCACTGGGAAGAGGAGGACCAGCCGGTGGGAGGCTACCCACCCTGGGGGTGTGAGGAGGTCAGGAAGAAATGATAGTGCTGCTGGGCAGTGGGGGCAGGACCCTGGTGGGACTTGCGTGACAGCAGCTGCGTGGGCTTGGGCCGGCGTGCCTCACCAGAGTGGCTGAGGGGCAGGCTCTGGTTCTTGCTCTCAGATGCCCCCATGCCTGGAGGACAGTGGCTCAGACCCTCACAGGACGGCGGCCACCAAGTCAGGACCCAGGACTCGAGGGCTGCGGGTGGAGTCCTGAACCTCTCCTCACCACGCGACCGGAGGAGGAATCTCCCACCCCCTGGCCACACACACCTGCCCAGCCTTGCCTTGCCTGGTCCCCGCATGCTTCACACCCTCCCTCTGTCAACCTCCTGAGCCATGTGTTGCTGCCCCTTCCTGGCCTCGCTTCTCCCAGTGGCGGTGTCCCCAATTCCAGTGAGGTTCTCACGACATGAGGCCCTGACCCAGCGTTTCCCGCCGACTCTGGCTGGAAGGGCCCACGTTACCCCAGATCCTGTGGCCCTCGGACCTCCCCGAGTCCAGCTTCCCCTGCAGATCCAATACCTGGCCAGGCACGACACTTCAAAGGATGCAGTGGGCAGGGGGCTCGAGGGCACTTTATTTTCCCATAGCTGTTCCCCCTGAGAAGTGGCTGAGCCCCTGCCCAGCCCTCAAGGTCTGAGCAGAATACTCTCCAGAGGCCCAGGGCCTCACCCCCAGGCACCCAGACCCCCAAGTGCAGGCTCTCCCAGTGCCACTCTGTCTTCAGGGCTCTAGTGAGGTGGGGAGGGGATGTGCGCTTCTGAGCACATATGTGTACATGCATGTACACATGTGACACGGGACAAACCCCAATCCAAAGGCAGGTGGAGGCCAGACGAGAGGTAGTTGAGTCTTTGAGGACAGGCCGCACAAATGCATCCACCATAAGTCAACACTGTTCATTTCTGCTGCGAGGGGGCAAGGCAGCCCTGAGTCAGCCAGCCGGCAGGACTGTCCCAGGCTGGCGGCTGTCACCCCAGATGCGGACTCTTGGAAGCAAACCTGGAGATCAGACTCTGTCCAGGGGACCCGCAGCCCTTGCTCCTTTGAACACCTCCTGGGAGTGGGTTCTTGTCTGAGGAGCCTGGCAGGTGTGCAGGGAGCCCTTTGCCGGGTGCCTGCGGGACTTCCTCGGTTCTGAGCAGCCCCCAGTGGGAGGAAGGCACTGAGCGTGAGGCAGGGCCCCTGGCCTCCTGGGACACCTGGCCCCTCCGAGAGTACCGGGTGACACAGGTGAGGTCCCTCCTACCTGTGCTGACTGCGCCCCTCAGGGGCCAGGGCAGCCACCGGACTCCTCATGCCGGGCCAGGAGGGACATGCGTGAGAAGGTCTTGGCGCAGCCCTTGCACCGGTACTTCTTGGTGTCCGAGTGAGTCTGCAGGTGGGCCCGGAGGTTGGAGCGGTCAGCGAAGGCACGGCTGCAGTGCTGGCAGGCGTAGGGCTTCTCCCCTGCCGGTGGACAGGCCGTGAGTGTCCCCTGGGGTGTCGCCCCTGCAGGGCCTGGCCACCCGTGGATAACCCTCCTTCCCCTCCAAATGCTCGCTCACGGCTTGGGGCCCAAGGCTGCGCTGCTTGGGACGGGGTGGCACGTCACACCTGGGCATAGCTGCACTATTTGAAACCCTTGCCAACAGTGGAGGAAGCCACTTTGCCGGATTGGCCACTGCGTCTGCAGAGCCCTCCTGGGGTCCCTGGCCACTGGGATCAGGGCAGGGACGCGTGGGGGCCTCTGGCAGCTGTCCTGGGGTGACAGGCGAGTGGGGGCACTTGCCCACTCCCACAGAGTCTAGAGCAAGGGCAGGGCTAGAGCCTGAGGAGGGAGCCTTGGGAGCCACCTCTGGTCACAGCCACTGGGGATCTAGGCAAAGGTCTTCTGCCAGGACCTTGGCCCCAGGGAACCCTAACAGGTATAAAGGGAGGGGTGACAGGGACACATGTGGTCTTATAGCCTGAAGAGTCATGAGGGACAGCAGCCTGCAGTCCCCAAGGGGCTCAGAGCACCTGCATCCCTGCCAGTGAGACCTAGGCACGGTCCCAGCCAGGCCAGCCTCCTGAGGACCCTCCCACACGCCCAGGTGCCACACCCAACAGGCTCCACCCAGTGTGGGTCGGGTCTCTGAGGAGCAGACGGGGCTTTCCAGGCTCTGCAAAGGCCTTTCCTAGCCTCCGCCCAACCTTCTGGCCTCCACCTGTGCCTCCGAAGGTCCCAGTGTGACTTGGGGGCTGGGAGCCTCCAGTTATATGTGAGCTGTGGTCCTGACAAGGAGGCACAGGCTAGTTCCTGGGGCTGTCCCTCTCCTTTTCTGTTTTCCCTCTGCACGCAGAGGTTGATGGGAGGCCTTGGGTGGAGTCCAGCTGCCACTCTAGCAGAACAGGCTGTTAGTCTGTGCTGGGGCCCTGTTCTAGCCCTGGCATCTCCCAGCCCCATGCCCACCTCCCTCTCTGCATCTGTGTCTCCCTTGCCTCCCTCCACAGCCTCCCTGGAGGCCCCTGGTCTGCAGCCTCCTCTCTAGGGGTGTGGCTCCCATCTCCCCAAGGTCCCAGGATGCCACTGTTCCCCTTCACCCCAGGCCAGGCCTTTCTCACTCCCTCTACCCACCACATGCTCTGTGACTAGGAATGGCCTGGAACGGGGCAGAAAGACACGCCGGGCTGCATGTCCGGTACCCTGCCTGGCCTCATGGCCAAGCTATGCCCCCCCAAGAGACACGTCCATACCCTGACCCCATCCCTGTGAGTGTCGCCTTGTGTGGAAATCGGGCCTTTGCAGCTGTGGTTAAGGGAACACCAGGCTATTGGGGTGGGTCCTTATAACAAGAGGGAAACCAGACACAGACAACAGGGGAGAAGCCGTGGGAGGACGGGGTGGAGGCCGGCCCACCATGGCCACCCGCCCAGGCACAGGGCAGCTTCTAGAAGCCAGAAGGGCAGGAAGGACCCTCCCTGGAGCCTTGGCCCCGTGGATACTTCCATGTTGGAATCCCGGCTTCCAGGATTTCTGCCATCTGAAGGTTCTGTCCGTGGTCTATGGGACTCCACATGGCAGACGCCACCCGTAAGCGTCCGCCCACCATCTCAACGGCACACCCCTGCCTCACCCAGGCCCCATAGCTGCCCTCCCCACCGGTCCCCCGAGACCTTGCGACCAGCCTACCTGTGTGGGTTCGGATGTGACCCTGCAGCAGCCAGGGCCTGGAGAAGGCCTTGCCACAGACCCCGCAGAGGCAGGGCAGCGTGTGGGTGCGGATGTGCATCTTGAGGGCGCCCAGGCTGGTGTACTCCTTGTCGCAGTGCTGGCAGGCGAACACGCGCCCAGCCTGTGGGTGGCAGTGCAACTGCCGGTGCCTGGCCAGCCCGGCCAGTGTATGGTAGGGCTTGTGGCAGTGCAGGCACTGGAAGCCCCCTGGGGCCCGGGGGCTCCGCTCAGCCTCCAGCAGCTTGTCTCCAGCCCCGTTGGGGCCCAGGATGGGGGCCCACCGTGGGGGCAGCGCAAGCAGTGGGGGCAGGTTGAGGTGATTCAGGCTGTCTCTGAGGGGGACGCTGGGGGCCCGGCCCACACGAGGGGCCACCCGGCCGACTTCCAGGACTTCGGGCCCAGAGGCCCCGAGAGCTTCCTGGTGCCGTGGCAGGAGGGGCAGGGCGATGTGGGCAACAGCGGAGGTGTGGTCCCGGGGCCAGGGAGGGTCGCTGGGCACGGAAGGGGTCTCCTTGTCTGGGGGCCAGAGGGGCACCACCAGCCCCCAGAGGGAGGAACAGGCACCATTGGTTTCTGGAAGGGCAGGCGGAGAGGAGAGAACAGAAAAAGGTGAGACCCAGTCCCTGGGGCCTTAAATCTTCACACGTCTGGGCGGCGCTCATGGGCAGGCTGGCATGAAGAGAATGTTGCCAGGGACGGATGTCTGACACGGGAGACAAAAGTGGCAGCCCCCGCCAGGAGTGCAGTCATGAGGGAATCAGGATCAATGAGACCCCACGGTCTAAAGAACAGGTCCCTGCTCCTCTCCAGGGCCTCTTGAGGGGCCCTCACGCCCAGTCCCGTGAAACAGGCCTCCTGGGCACAGCAGCTCCTGCCCACCCTGAGAGAGCCCCGTCCCTCCAGATTGTGGGCACAGCCCGGGGCCAGCACCCAGGTGCCCACGCAGCAGCCTTAGGGCAGACGCTTGACAGCATGGTACCAGCGGCCTGTTACATCAGCCCCCCATGACTAACAAGCCCCGCCACCCCACAGCCCTCAAGGCACCTCCTTTTGCCAGTGATGATGTGGGTGCTCATCAGCTTCCTGGCCACGGGGCATGGGACACTCAGCTGCTCCCTTCATGCCTCAGCTGGGTCTGTGGTTTGGGGTGCTCTGGGCAGAGCCTAGGTGGCACCGGTCTCAGTCCCAGGCCTGGCTCCCCCTCGGGCCGTGGCTACCCTGGGCAGGCACCTCATGTGTTTGATTTCACAGAGGTGGCAGCCCCCACTTAAATGGCTAGTTTGTGGCTATGAGCTAAGTTCTGGATTTCCAGAAAGCCCAAAGCTCCCAAGGCCCTCAACCCATTTCTCACTCCACGTGTTGAGAGAGTTCGCTGGCCTGCCCCCACCTCTTGCCAGGGCTTTGGGTAGAGAGAGACAGCCCGCAGGACAGTAGACAATGTGCACATCAGACATCAGGCCAGGAACCAGTTTCCAGAATACAGCAAGAATGTTTGCAACTCAATGGCAAAAAGACAAATAATGCAATTCTAAAATGGCAAGGTCAGCTGTCAAAAAGAACAAAATAGCATATTTTGCAGCCACTTGGATGGAATTGGAGAACATCCAATTCCTACATGGACTAACGCAGGAACAGAAAACCAAACACCACGGTCCTCACATATAAGTAGGAGCTAAACTCTTGATCCACAAAGACACAGAGATGGTGTGAGGGACCCTGGAGACTCAGAAGGAGGTGGGGGAGGGACAGAAACTCACCTGTCAGGGACAATGTGCACAGGTGGGTGTGGGCACACCTGATGCCCAGACCCAAACTGTTTGTACCCCCAAAGCTATTGAAATAAAACATATATATATATATATATATATATTTTTTTTTTTTTTGAGTTGGAATCTCACTCTGTCACCCA
>NW_007261535.1:133089-135565 GCF_000164805.1 Carlito syrichta
TGATTTATTGTAGAGATGAGGTCTTGCCAAGTTGCCCAGGCGGGTCTCGAACCCGCGGGCTCAGGCAATCCACTCACAGCCTCCCAAAGGTGTGGGATTACAGGCTGAGCCACCGAGCCCAGCTAAAACATATATATTTTAAATGGGCAAGGGCTGTGGACAGACGAGTCTCTATGTTAGACATGCAGGTAAGAATAGACACGCGTGATAAGCTCACGAAAAGATGCTCGTGGCCATTGGCCATCAGGGAGGTGCAAATTAAAGTCACTGCAAGGTACTTGGGACCCAGCAGTGGGGCAGGTACTGACAGGCCAAGAGGAGATGGCCAGTGTTCTGGGATGTGGAAGACCAGGAGTCAGGAAGGTTTCCCATCCCCAAGCTCCCGACCACAACTTCTCCTTCCTAAACTTGATTATAAGATCAACACAGTAGGTTTCTGCCCACCCTGGGGAGGGAGCAGGGGGCACAGCCTAAGAGACAAAGTCCAAGGCAGTTCCAGAGAGAGAGCCCTGGGGTGCCCAGAGAACCCAGCATCTCGGGTCCCCCCTTCTGCTTTCCAAGAGGCCATTCTACAGGAAAAAGTCACCTTTTTCAAGGCTCTCTCTCTGAGCCTCAGTCACTTCCAATGCCCCAGACATCAACACAGAATAGGCTGACCCCAAGGCAGGAAGGGAAAGGACAGCTATACCAGGTGCTGCTGACCACGTGCTTCTGCAAGGGGTTTAAATGGCTTCCTAGTGCTCTTTGGAGTTTGCTTGCTTTCTTATTCATTCTGTAGCCCAGATCCCAGGAGAAGAGAGTTTTAAGGATTCTCTGGCTTCAGGGAGTCCCTGGGCAGCCATAGGAGACATTTATTTATGTATTTATTTTGAGTCAGGGTAGCACTCTGTCACTCAGACTGAAGTGCAGTGGCATGATCACAGCTCACCACAGTCTCCATTTCCTGGACTCAAGCGATCCTTCTGCCCCAACCCCCCCAAGTAGCTGGGATTACAGGTGTGCCCCACCACACCCAGCTAATTTTTTTGAAGAGATGAGATTTTGTTGTGTGTGCCCAGGATGGTCTTGAACTCCTGGGCTCAAGCAATCTTCCTGCCTCGGCCTCCCAAAGTGCTGAGATTACAGGCGTGAGCGACCGCGCCTGAGGAGATGTTTACTTAAAAAGAGAGAGAGAGCAGGGGGCCCAGACCCCAGCACATCAGGTCTCTCATGGGGTAACATCCTGGTAAGAAGAGGGCCACCAGGACCACCTGGCCCTCAGAAAGTCAGGCAACTGGGGCATTCAAGGGAGAGCCAGACAGCCCACTGGGTAGCAAGGCTTTTCCCACAGCTGCCCTCTGGGCACAGCTGCCCAGATTTGCACATTCGAACAGTGAGGTAGGTACAGGGTGTGACTGGACCCTAAGTATGGGTTTTTACATGTGAAAATATGACCCATGTAAGCTCAGTTTTCTGTCACTCTGTAGTTATGTCTAAATCCACAAATGTCCTGAGAACACTGCTCTGAGAGCTTCTGTTCTATTTTACTTTACAAAATTATTGGTAGTGACTCATTGAACGGATTTCGAAATGCACCTTTGAAAAGCACAGTCCTAGCTGGCAGTGACAGCCTGGACCTCGGGTGTCGGTCTTGACCCAGGTTAAAGATCTCTGAGGGGTGTGGCTGGGGGGTCCCTGGCCTCCACCTAGAAGGAGGCCGCCCACCCATCCCTCTTCCCTGGTCACTGAGTAGCTCCTGTGGGTCTTCATCCCAAAAAGCGACCAAGCTAGGTAAGGACCGCTGTGACCACTGTGTGGTGGGCTTTCCTCTGCGGGCCTCGTGTCCCTGTGGTTAGCAGCAGTAGCAATGAGTGGGCGGCCTGCTGCTGGATGCCCGTCTCCTGGCCTGAGCTGGCCTGTGGAGGACTGTGGCCCCTTAACCCAGTCTGCCCAGGCAAGGGGCCCGGTGTGAGCAAGCGGGCTGCTGGGGTGAGGGGAGGTCGAGGGAGGGAGGGAAGGAGGACATGGGGTGGAGGGGCAGAGGCATTGAGACAGCTGAACGCAGGATGAGCAGAGACTGAGCAACAGAGCCGGTTGGGGGTCAATCCTCTCACCCACCCTGTGCTTGCCATCCTCAGTCAAAAGGCTTGGGGGCCTCAGCCAGCAGCCCTGGGAGTCCCCTCTCCCTCTCAACACCCTCGAGGCCCCTCCCAAACCTCGTTGCCTAGGAAGATGACTCTGAATCCCTTTAGCAGGGGTCCTAGGATGAACTCCAAGGAGACCTGAGAACTGGAAAACTTCTCCAAGCAGAGAGAGGATCCCACTGGCCCTGCCCGGGCCAGGCTGAGTCCCCTCAAAGGCAGAAGGTGTCTGCCGGCCACCTCTCTCCCTCCAGCTGAGGGGTCTCGGCCAGGAAGGACACCTCGGCCCAGCTGTGCGGCAAGCTAGCTCCTTCTCTTCCCACCTGGGACAGGTGCCTCCTCCCCACTCCCAGGCC
>NW_007261535.1:135925-153829 GCF_000164805.1 Carlito syrichta
CGCGTGGCCGCCGGTGTCCTCTCCACGGGACTTCTCTGGCGCGCGCGTCGAGTCACACACCCACCCCTCGGGCCTGGACACCCACTCCACGTGGATTAAAGGGCAAAGTTCAAGGCTAGGTGGAAGGGACCTGGGTTCCAGTCCACACAGCGAGGGGGCGTCCGTGGAGCCCAGTCCTGGGGGGCCCCGGCCGTCCCTCGCTCCTCGCGGCGCTCCCTCTCCTCCCTCTGCAAATCCGCACAGTAGGACCCATGAGCACAAGTCCGGAAAGCCCAAAGCTGGCCCAGCCATGGTGGCGACCCAGGAACCAGTACTCTGGAACAAGCCAGGGACAGGTGGCTTGGGAAGAGTGGCCCTTTCTGGGTGGATTGAGGTCCTCGAGGGGTCCGCCTATGGAGACAATGCTTTAAGAGTCTGCGCCACCCCTCAGCAAGCTCATTGGGTTGGGACAAAGGACAGAGCCTGGACTTGTGGAGTCCCCAGGTTCAGCCATGCAGTCACAGGGCATGTGATAAAAGGGGCGAGTCGTGTGAGACACCTGTGTGTGTGACCTGGGCAAGCCACACCCCCGGAGAATCCTCCATGCCACAGAGAGCTGGGCACAGCCATGCCTGGTGTCTGAGTCCCTTTCCACGTGGACGTCCTGTAACTTGGGGGTAGGTGGGTCAGTCTCTGGATGGGTGCCCGTCTCTCCTGTGGCCAAGGCTTGGCACTGCCCTGCTGCGAGTGTGGATTTCAAAGGACACATGCCTGTCTTTTGCTTATTCACCTGTTCCCCGCCTCGAAAGCGTTCTATTTTTAGCCTCCCTGCCTCCTCTCCCCCTCCCTGATGGAGATAACACTGCAGATACCTGAGCCAGCCTCCACTCGCACAGCCTCCCTCCCAATGCCCCACGAGTGGCCACCAGGCGGTGGCCCACTCTCCTGACCCCAGCTGGAGTTCCACATTTTGCAGGGACACTCCGGCCCTCCCGTGAGGAGCTGCTGTGCTCACCCTGGAAACGCCCAGAGCGCTGGGATTCCACGGGCGCCCTTGGGGTAGGACCAGTGTGTTGCTTTCCTGGGGTTGCCACAACCAACTGCCAGGAGGGAAGAGTGAGGTCTCTGCTGACTCCCAGAACTGCCCTCGCTGTGGTGAGACATGCTCTTTGGTGGTGACTTGTGGGCCCCACAGAGGAAGACCTTAGGCTCGCCCCTCCATACACAGGCTGCCCCAGGGAGAAGGGTGGCCATCTCCACCCACTCCATGTCCTCGGTCCCCAGTATTGGCTCTGGGGGCTAAGCCCTCTTCCGCCCTGCAGCAGAATCCCACCCCACGGGCTCCTGGGTCGGCCCCTCCTGGAACTGGAACAGGATCTGCAGGGACGAAGGTCCTCACTGTCTTCCCTTGACATCTGGGACCGCAGGGCTGACCATGTGTCGGGGACCGGGCAGCCTGGCCCTCCCATCTGCCTCCAGCAGATGCCCAAGGAGAGTTTTCAGGGGGTCAGACCCAGGGGCTGCAAGTTCATCTGTGGGACCAAGGGAGATGTGGTTCCAGTTCCACTTGAGTTGAGGAACTTGTCCTTTCATGTGTGTTTGTGTCTTTCTGGGTTTATGGTGGAGGCAATGCTGATGCTGGGAAGAGACACACATATGTGTGTACAGGTGTGTATCTCCACCACCTGGATGGCTCACTGAGAGGGTTTGTGACTCAGACCCGGAAACACTCACCTGCATAGACAGCAGCCCCAGAGAGGACGAGCCCTGTCATCCACACAACTGCCGATGGTCGGGTCCATGGTGGGGGTCCACAGAGCTCATGAACAAGAGAGGAGGATCTGGCACCTCCAAACAGCGTGACCTTTCTGGGTCCCTTGTCCATGCCCTGGGGGCGCTTAGACCCTATCTGTGCTCCTGAGTGGAGGCCTGCGGGTGAAGGGCAAGGCCCCCAGAGCAAGCCTGGCAGCTGGGTCCTGACTGTCCCAGCCTTGGGGCAGAGGCTGGCCATTCACCGAGAAAGCAGGCGTGGTTGAGATGCCAGGACTCAGGGCAGTCCCATGGCCATTCAAGGTCATGGGCCCATGAAAACTGGAATCTAGTGCTTGAAATCCCTACATCCACCAAACTGGGGCCAGCATGTGCTTGGTCACCTGCAGTGACGGGGAATTCACTACCGCTATAGCTGTGCACACCACCTTGGATCTTGATTGTTAGGAGGACAGTGGCTCTTGAACTGGGGGTCAGTGGGGACAATGGTGATGTGAGGGTCCTGAGAGGCAGATATGGTTGTCTCAGAGCCCCCGGCTGCTCTGGGCTCCAGTGCCCAGCTGCTGACACCCCAGCCTCCCAGGAAATGACTGGACTTGGATGTGGGTGGGTGTGGTGTCCACCATGTCCTTTCATGAGAAGCTTCTTCCATCTGGCAGATGGCCTGATGCCTGGTGCCCAAGAGCCCCTCACATGGGACACTTGCTTACATGGGTGCCCTGTGGCTTGTGTCTACCCATGTCCAGGTGATGCCTGCCAGACTTGCACTCTGTCCTGGTGTTCCAGGGAGATGGGAAAACCAGACCTGGGCAGCCCCTGGAACTTCCAGGGAAGGCGCACATTCAGTCTACCATGGCAGGGAACACACTCGGGGATTCATTACAGACCCCGGCAGGGAGGGTGCCACGAATGGGGAGGGCAGTCCTCCATCCCTGTCACACGAGGCAGGAGTGAAGAGTCAGGTGGGGAGAGAGAGACAGAGACAGAGAGGAGGGAAAGAGAGAGACAGAGAGACAGAGAGAGAGAGAGGGGAAGAGTGAGACAGAGAGAGAGGGAAAGAGACAGAGACAGAGAGAGAGACAGAGAGGGAAAGAGAGAGACAGAGAGAGAAGGAAAGAGAAACAGAGAGGGAACAGAGAGAGACAGAGAGAGAGGGATAGAGACGGGGGGGAAAGAGAGACAGAGAGAGAGGGAAAGAGAGACAGAGAGAGAAGGAAAGAGAAACAGAGAGGAAAAGAGACAGAGAGGAAAAGAGAGAGATAGAGAGACAGAGTGAGAGACAGGCAGAGGGAAAGAGAGAGAGAGAGGAAAAGAGAGAGAGAGAAAGAGAGAGACAAGAGAGTGAGAGACAAAGAGGGGGGGAAGACAGAGAGAGAGAGAAAGAGAGACAGACACAGAGACAGAGAGACAGTAAGAGAGACAGAGGGTGGAAATGGACAGGGAAAGAGAGACAAAGAGAGACAGAGGGAAAGAGAGACAGAAACAGAGAGAGAGCGGGAAAGAAAGAGACAGAGAGTGACAGAGGGGAAAAGAGAGAAAGGGAAAGAGAGAGAGTGAGAGACAGAGGGAAAGAGAGACAGACAAAGAGGGAGAGAGAGAGACACAAAGGAGGAAAGAGAGAAAAATGAGGGGTCAGCTGGCCATGTGTCTAGGGAGGAGGGTGTGGTCTCCCTAGAGTCCTGGCAAATACCCAAATGGCCCATGTAAAGCAAGTGGCAGGAAGCAGGAGTCATCCCCAGGCGGGACAGATGCCACTGAGTTCTTGCCTCTGGCTGCCAGCCTGGCCGTCGGGTTGTTGGCCTCCTCTGCCCAGGCAGGCCTGTGCTGCACTGTCCTGTGAACAGCCCCTCACACAGCACATAATCTGCGGAACAGGCGGATGTGGATGCCTCAGACACACTGAGCAAGTGGTACTGCTGAGGGGCCCCGGGGCTGGCCAGAAGAGCTGAGGACAGAGCTGCCCAAGCGGGATTCTGTGCGCATGTCTGCCTGTGTACACAGGTCATGTGCATGCAAGTGTTTGGGTGTGGGTGCATGCATGTTTGTGCATGTGTGTGCATGCAGCTGCTGGTGAGAAGTTGCAGGAGCTGCTCCGATGTGACCTGCAGGCTGTGTGTGTGCAGATGAGCCCCAGCCGCTGGGAGAGGGGTCCACTGGGTCCGTGGGGGCTGCTTCCACCCCTGCACCCCACTGGTGTCAACGGTCCTTCCACCTTGTCATCTGCCATGTGAGGAGCAGACAACTTGTTCCCAGCTGTGGGGGAGACCAAGACCGTCCATGAAGACACAGCCCCTGAGTGTCCTGTGTTACTGAGGAGGTTGAGGCTGTCCATGGAGACACAGCCCCTGAGTGTCCTGTGTCACTGGCAAGATGGAGGCTATCTCATGGAGACATGGCCCCTGAGTGTCCAGTGTCACTGAGAAGACTGAGGCTGTCCATGGAGACATGACTCCTGAATGTGTCACTGGGGAGATCGAGGTCATCCACGGAGACAAGACCCCTGAGTGTCCTGCGTCACTGGGGATACCAAGGCCTTCCCACGGAGACACAACCTCTGAGTGTCCTTTGTCACTGGGAAGGCCGAAGCTGTCCACGGAGACATGGCTCCTGAGTGTCCTGTGTCATTGGGGAGGCCGAGGCCATCCCATGGAGACACGACCCTGGACTATCCTGTGCTGTGAGGAAGACAGGCCGTCCACGGAGATCCGGCCCCTGAGTGTCTGTGCTCTGTCCAGTGACATAGGGAAGAGGTTAACATGGCAACCTGGTTGGGCAGGAGGGAGGCGGGTATTAGGCAGCTCAGCACCCCCTGCAGCTCCCTCCTAGGAGCCGAGCCAGCACGGAGTAGTGGGAGACCAAGGATGAGTGCCCAGGTCTTGTTCTCTGTGTATTGCTGGCCTGGGGTGGGAGGTGGTGCAGGAGGACATGGCATCTCTTCAAGGCACATTGTGAAGGAGCTGCAGTGGGTCTGAGAGTCTCCAGGTACTGCCCCGTGACCCTTGTGTTGAATTACTGTGTCCAGCAGGTACATGACCCTGGGCCGGGCCAGGGCAGCTGGCTCCCAGGGGCCTGGGCAGCTCCTGTACCTTCCCAAAACAGGACAGGGCAGACCTTGGGTGGGGAGAGAGCAGAAATGGGGCTGACCACCAACTCCGGCTCTGTTGGGGACCACCCTTCCCAGGGTAGATGGGTGGTGCCCGGAGTCTCTTCCCTAACTGGCTCAAAAGAGAGGTGACTATCTCTTCTCTGCATCTTGGTGTACGGTGCCTGACACAGAGTTGACAGACAGCTGTGTCCCCCAAAAGATGTGAGAATCCTAATTCCCATCCCTGAGCATGTGACTTCATTTGTTTTTGTTTTTGTTTTGTTTTGTTTGAGTTGGAGTCTCACTCTGTTGCCCAGGCTGGAGTGCAGTGGCCGCTCCCAGCCACCGCAGCCTCGACCTGCTGGGCTCCGGCGATCCTTCCGCCTCAGCCTTCCAAGTAGCCGGAATTACAGGCATGCGCTACCATGCCCAGCTGATTTTTTGATTTATTGTAGAGATGAGGTCTTGCTGCCCAGGCGGGTCTCGAACCCGCGGGCTCAGGCAATCCACTCACCTCAGCCTCCCAAAGGCGTGGGATGACAGGCTGAGCCACCGAGCACGGCTTGTTGTTTTTTTTTTTAAGATAGCACCACTTCTCTGAGTATGTTGTATATACCAAACTCCCAGTACTAGGCACTTAATCTACATTTTATCAATCTGATCCCTGCCAAACCTCCTCAATATACCCACTGTTATGCCCATGCCCTCCATCCTCCTTCACAAATACCTCATATACAGTTTTACAGATGAGAAAAACTACATCTCAGAGAGTCTAACAACCTGCCTAGGAGTGACCTCATTTGGAAACAGGGTCTCTACAGATGTCGCCAAGTCAAGACAAGGTCATGAGAGTGGCCCTAATCCAGTGACCAGTGTTCTTATAAAGGAGGTGAAATTTGGACCCAACTCTGTCCACACCTTGATGCTGGACCGCTGGCCCTAGAGCTGGGAGAGACCTATTTTCTGTTGTTTTAAGCCCTCCAGAGTGTGGCCCCTTGCTTCAGCAGCCCTGGGACACTCATAGTATCCTGGACTAGGGCAAGAACCCAGCTGCCATAGAGCCTGTGTCCGCCGGGACACCCGGCAGATCCTCCCTCCACATACCAGGTGTGCTAAGAGTTTCTAGAAAAACACCCTGTTGGGGCTGCTCCCACCCCCAGGGGTCCTGTCTCACCCACCCCCTCTGCACTGACTCTTGAGGGAGGCGCAGGTCTGCAGACAGTCACACCAGCCTAGGCTCTTCCTCCTGTTCTTCACTGAGGCCAAGACACGGTCGTATGTCGGGGTAGGGGGCAGGGCAGCCCCCAGCCAGCCTCTTTCCTCCAGGTCAGGGATCTGGGGGTGCCATCTGGAGTCTTCCCCTCACCCTGCAAAATGCATCCCTCCCTTGCTCCAAGAGTCGCTTCTGGAGATGCATTCCTCAGGCTACTTTTGCCCAGGTGACCTTGTGATGCCTTACTGTGAGTGAATTTAAGCTTTTTTTTTTTTTTTGAGTTGGAGTCTCACTCTGTTGCCCAGGCTGGAGTTCAGTGGCCCTTTCATGGCCACCCCAGTGTCGACCTGCTGTCTCCAGCAATCCTTCCGCCTCAGCCTTCAAAGTAGCTGGCACTACAGGAGCGCTCCCACGCCCAGTTAATTTTTGATTTATTGTAGAGGTCTCGCCAAGCTGCCCGGGCTGGTCTCGAACCCGCAAGCTCGGGCAAGCCATTCATCTTGGCCTCCCAAAGTGCTGGGATTACAGGCTGAGCCACGGAGCCTGGCCTTAAGCTTCTTTCAACGAGGGGGTGTTCGGAGGAGCGTTGTGGAAGGAAGGGATACAGAGACCCAGGAGACAGACAGTTGTTCCCAGTCACATGTGATTGGTCCCAGCTCTACTCAAGTGTGTTGCTAGGTACGTGCAGACTGGGCCAGACAACTGAAGGTGGGCCCTGCCCGCTCTTGCAGCAGCTTGGGGCAGGGCGTCGAGTCTTTCCTCATCCATGAAACGGAGCAGTGACTTCTGCCTGCCTCCCAGGACCTCGGGAGCCTAGATGAGGTGGCCCTGCCTTGGAGGGACCCTGTTGCACCACCACATGCCCAGGGGACCCCAGGGGGCAGCTGCAGCCAGGCATGCCAATGTTGGGGGAATGGCTGCAGCTGGGGGCCTCTTGCTGCCCTCTGTTCCCCACATGTGTACTCTGGAGAGGAGCAGCACACCCTGCTATGCCCCAGGAGCCAGCCACGGGGCAGGAACTGCAGACAGTTTCTTGGGGGCCCCGGAGCTGGGGGAGGGGGCCTGGCCAGGGGCAGGGAGTCTCTGTTCTTGGGATATTCCGGGCATCCTGGAAGCGGCTGGCCACCTGACCCTAATGGCAACCCAGAGACGCTCCCCACACTGTTGCATAATGTGAAACCAAGGCATGTTGCCACGGGTCTCTGATGGGCCCGCGGGGCCTGGGAGCTCCTGGGACAAGCTGGCTTGGCGCTGTGCTGTCCAATGCTCACGGACCCCAGGGTGGAGACCCAGGCCTTCGGAACTCTCCGACCCAAGGGGCTGTGGCCTATCCCCGCTTCCTGTGTAGCAGGAGGGGTGCAGCCTCCGGCCCTGGCTGGGACCCCCCCGCCCCACTGTGGGTGGCGGGCACCTGGCTCCACCCGGGGCTTCCCTAACACAAAAAGGAGGCCAGGTACTTGCTTGGGCCCGGGCCTGCTGAGCCCCGAGTTCCTACCTTGTGAGGTCACTCCAATGACTGCTCCTGGGCAGACCCTCCTGGACACACAGGGTGATCTGAGAGGATGCCCAAGATCCAGGTCGCACCCTCGCTAGATGCCATCCCGTGGTTTTGGGCTCCCCATGGCTAGGATGAAAGGCCTGAATGGGATGCCCTGCACCCTTGGAAACTGGAGCTGTGGTGGGGAAGGGGCGAGGGGCCCAGACGTGGAGGGGCAAGGTGGGATTCATCGTTGGGTGGAATGTCGAGAGACTGGGGTGTGGAAGGGGGCTTGAGAGGGTCTTGCTGCTGCTGGGTGCCCATGACCCAGGTGGGCTCCCCTCTTGATGCTCTATTTTCTCTGCTATGACTCGGGTGCCACCTGCATATCATAGGCAGATGCTTACCATTCTCTCAGGGCAGTGCAATCCACATAGCTCTCAGGGACGGGGACCCAGTCGGGTGGGAGAAACGTAGAGGGAGGCTCCTTCCTTGTCCTCCCTCCCGGGAGCCAGAGGCCCTGAAACATCAGTCCCAGCAACAGCATGAGCATCAGCGGGGCCCAGGGAGTTTTTCCTTCTCTTGCCCCACCCCACCCCAACATCCAAAGCCCTGCCCACTCCCCAGGTGGTGACCTGGGAGGGGTCCTCAGAGCCGAGGATGACACAGCTAGGGCCACGCAGAGCCCGGGTGGCACACAGTCCCAGCCATGTCCACACTGCTGGGCCAGGACAGCTATGGCTCCTCCCTCCCTTCCTGGGGGGGACCACCTAGACTGGGTAAGTGCTCCAGTCCCTACAGGAAAGCAGTGACGCAGGCACCACCTCCCGAGGTGCCGTGGGGGTCAGGACCTGCTGAGACAAGGCCCAAAGCTGCCTCTGGGCTTCCTGGGTGCACAGGGTCATGCCCTGTGACAGGCCCCTGTGTCACTGTGGCCAGATGGAGCAGGCCTGGGCTTGGGGAACTGCCTGTCTGCTCCCATGGGGAGTGCCCACCAAGGGCCGTGGCCAGGCATGGCTGGTGGCCAGACGGTGGTCACAGACAGCCTTGCTGGGCACCAGATGAGGGCTTGTGGGTAGCTCAGGGCAGGCGGTCCCTGGGGATGCTGTGAGCCCCTCTGGAGAGCCATGGGGATGGGCACGTGGCAGGTGGCTCTGCTGTCCCCAGAGCCCGGCACTGCTGGGTGAGGAGGGCTTCCCTGATGCAGGAGCCTTGGCAGGGTCAAGAGCCATTGGAAGGGGAGGTTGGGCCCCCAGTGGCCCCTGAAGGCACTCGGAGCCAGCCCTGCTTCATATGGGGTAGACTGGTCTGGCTCGTCTCCCTTGAGCTGCCTGGGAGACACTGCCAGAAGGGGGTGAGCAGAGCACCCGGGATGGGGGAGGGGAACCCGTGGACTGTCTTCAACGGCCGCTGCCTGGATGAGCCAGCAACAACTCCTGGCGACTTCTGAAGGCCCTCAGTGAGCTGGAGAACACAGGGCCTGGGCGCCACGAGCAGCTGGCAGGAGGCCTAAGCCACTGGGTCCAGGGAGGAGTCAGAAGGTTGTCTTGGGGAGGAGGCTGGGGACCCCAAGGGAGGATAGCACCACCGCCGAGACTGCTGTAGTTGCTCTGAAACGTTTTATTTAAATTTTTTTTAAAAGACAGCAATAATTAATGCTATGAACAGGACAAGAGTGCTGACCCGCGCTTCTGCCCAACCCCACCAAGTAGGCCCCTGCCCAGACCCTGAGCTACCCTCCGCTGGGCGGTCCCTGCCTGAGGCAAGACATGGTCAGCTTTGGCAGGTGATGAAACTGAGGCCAGTACCTGGCGATTAGAGGCCCCTACCCTGCTCTCCCTGCCTCCTCCAGGCACAGCCACAGTGAATGGCCAGGGTGTGATTTCTTCCTGGTTTTATCAGGGAGAAGCCGCAAGTCATGGGAAGCCTGGTATGTGGAGCCTGCAGGCCACGCCTGCCCTGACCTAGCACCCAGGATGCCTTGGCCCAGGTTCGTTCCAGCAGCCACCCTATCATGCCATCCCTCCTTGGCCCGACCCTACACTGCTTATTTTTGATTGTTTTTTTAAAAAATATAATTTTGTAAATGTTCCATAAAAATACTATTATTCCTAGTCAAACACGGATATTGCGATATGAAGAGGAATGCTTTGTCTTTGCTCTATAAAACGTGAAAAGGTTTTCACACTGGGGAAGATAGAAAAGGTGCCGGTTTCTAAGTATCACAAAAGCCAGTACCAAACACGTGGGGGAAGCAGGCCGGGCAGGCTGCAGGGCCCAGGCACCGGCGCCCCCTCCCCACGAGGGGTGTCATGGCTTTGGAGAGACAGCCGGCGGCTCCACGTTCTGGGGGCCCTGCCCGGGAGCCCGCTCGGCCACAGCACCGAAGAGCCCAGCGATGCACCAGGCCACGGCGGCCCCGCTGACGGCAGAGGGTGGCGGCCAGTCCTCTCAAGGCTCGTGGCCTGCCCTTCCGGACACGAGTGGAGGCACCTCTGGCCCCAGGTGCATTACTCTGCAGAGCAGGAGGGGACACGGCCCTGTCCTTTGAGGGCGTCTTCGACCCCAGGCGCGGGCAGGTGATGGCATCGCCACGTCAGTTCTCAGAGAGAGACAGGGCCAGCGCGGCCTGGAAGGCAGCCTCCTCATCGATGCTATAGTCCTGAGGATGCAAGGGGGAGGAGACGGGCTGCAGGCCTCAGGAGCCCAGGGCTGCCGGGCTGCACTCCCCCGCAAAGTGCCTGTCCCTCCAGGATCCTGCTCCCCGCCTGCAGGACTGGGAAGGACGTGGTCCTTTGGGGACCTGTTTGTCCTCTGTGGGATGAGAAGGTGTCAACCACTCCATGTGGCAGTGAGCGGCCTCCTGGGTTCTCATCCTGAGTGGATTCCCTGAGGGCTCAGTGGCTGTATGCCTGGTGGAACCCAGAGTGCAGGGCTTTCTTTCACCCTCGTCTGTAGGAACTGGGTAGTGAGTCCTGGGCAGCTGGCAGGAGGCGACAGCGTCACCAGGAATATACAGGGCTAGGGGAGTGTGGAGAGGGGCTGCAGACCTGGGGGCTGTAACGTCTGACCCACTGTGGGGAGGGAGACAGTGGAGTGTGAAAATGCTGGGGATTCCCAGAAAGCCCGTAGGGGAGGCCAGTTCACCTTGCTGGGCTCTGCAGGGCCAGAAGGCAGCCCACTGGCCCTGGGCAGAGCCTCACCTGGGAGGCTGTGGCGCCCTCTAGTGGTCACTCAGACCTGGCCATTTCTCACCCCGCCTTCCGGCCCATAACCGTAGGAGGGCCCCGCCCCTGAGTGAGCTTGGCTAGAGCTTCCTCTGATTAAAACGAGGGCCCCTAAGACTGGCTGAGGGCATGCGCGGGGGGGCAGGGCACCGCAGCAGGACACCCACCACAAAGGTGTCGTAGGAGAACTTGTGCCGGTGGAGCAGGTGCTGCAGGAAGTTGGCGCTCTTGTAGCTGGGGTCACCCCAGGGCATGGCCGAGCAGATGGGACACACCTGCAACAGGCTGGTGTGAGTGGGTGCTGGGCAGGCCCTCCGGCACCTGGGGTGCCACCCTCCGCAGCCCCCGGCTGTGCACCCTGCTTGCCTAGACTGAGGCGCACAGAGCTGGGCCTTGGCTGCTGAGACCTTGCCACCAAGCCCTACGAAGTGCTGCCCTGAACTTGGCACTGACCACTCCCACCATCTGGTGCACCCTGGACTCATGCCCACCCCCCAGGCCTCCCAGGCAGGGCCCTTCCGGATGGGCACTCACCACACGGTTGGGGTCGCTGCGGTGGCTGTCCACGCAGTGCTTCACCAGCTCTTGCTGGTCCAGGTTGCGGGCACCACAGTACGGGCAGGCGAAGGTGGACCTGTTGGGGATGTTGCTGGGGGGCAGGGCGGTGAGTGGCGGCTGGGGGCCGAGGGGCATGGGCCTGCGTCACGCCACCAGGCCGGGCCCAGCCTGCCCTCCACAGGCCTCCAGAGGACATGCCAGGCCCTCTCCTCCCCCGACGCCCGGCAGGCCCAAGGGGACCCAGTGGCCCACCCATCTGCTGCGAGGCACTGTGTGGGTCTGGCTGCACCCTCCTCTTGCTCCTGACCCCTGAGATGTCCCCATCCCGGGTGGCCCAGCCTCCACAGGTACTTCCTGCAGGATGGCAAGGCCCTCCCCAGAGCGCCACAGTCCCCGGGGCAACCCCGCCTCTCAGGGACTGGGAGCACTTCATCCGCTCCTTATGGATGAAGAAGCGAGGTGAGCTGAGCCCCGTACCCTCCCCTAGCGTGCGGCCCACCTGGGGATGGGCTGGGATGAGGGCACCACAGGGACAAACTTGGGGCAGTTGGCCATCTGCTCCTGGACCTTCAGGCAGGAGGAAACGTGCACTCGCATCTTGGCCAGCGTCACCTAAGGAACAGGGCGCAAGGGCGTCCTCAGGGTCAGGAAGGGCAGTCCAAGGCACCATGGCAGCAAGGGCACCCAGCCTTCTGCTCCTACACAGCCAAGGTCCCAGCAGCCAGCAGGGCTTCTGGGAGGCTGAGTGAACACCTGCAGCGAGGAGACCCCAAGTGCAGGGTCCTCAGAGACCCACAGCTCAGAGCAGGTGCCACCACAGACATTTCACTTAGTGGATGCCAGGAGTCCCTGGAGACCATCCAACAGGAAGGGGGACCCCAGCGAAGGAGGGGGCAGAATTTATTAGGGAGAAAACCCACCCCCTGGTGGGACCAGCGTAAAAAATTATCCTAGACAAATGTCATTTGAGGAAATCCACATGGGTGTCACAATACAATGACCCAGGGTCACCTCAAGTCACTGTTGCCAGAGACAGAAACCTGCCAGAAAAGGGAAATGGGAAGAGGTAGAGCCCAGTATGTTCAAATCCACGGCCCAGGAAGGGAGGTGGCCACGGCCAGCCTCCTGGGTGGTGGAGCCCCCAAGGTCCCACCTCTCAGGAAATGCCATTGGCTGAGAACAGATGTCTCACAGAGCTGAGGGCAGGTGAAGGGCACCTGCTTCCCTGAAAGCAGAGCACTGTCCTCCACATGCCATCCAACCCAGTGTCCAGGGTCAAGACCACGAGATCCAAACTCTGGATACAGCAGCACCCAGTCCTGCCCACAGCCCTTCACAGCCCGACCCAGGCCCTTCACAGCCTGGCACATGGCAGGGAGACAGAATGCTGGGAGACGTGGGTGAGAGCCGCAAGACTGTGGCATGTGGAAGGCCCCGGTCCTTTCTGTCACCCAGGATAGAGAAAGCATAAGCAGTGGGGAGCTGGGAGGCCCACAGGACCAAGGAGCTGTGGCTCAACCTTGCCCCCTGGAGTCCAGAGCAGCCCCTGGACGCCTGGTCTCTGACCCTGAGGACACAGTCCAAGGGCTGCTGTCATGTGACAGCTTCGCAGGACTGGAGCCTGAGCGGTGGCAGAGTAGTGAGAGGAAAATCTAAAGTGAATCCAGGCTGCTCAGTCCTCCTGGGGCAGAGGGGCCAGCGGGGCGCCCCACCTCGGGCAGGTGGCATGTAGGGAGGACAGCAGGTGCAGGTCAGGCTTGGGAGGATGGAGAAGTACACCCAGCCCATGACCCTACAGGCCCTTGGGAGCGGACTCCTGGGCCATTGGCTCTGCCTGTGCCTATACTCCTCCCCCCATCTCAGAGCCCCCTAGAGCCGCTGCCTCTCCCATCTGTCACAGCCCACAGGCGCAGCCCCATGAACCCTAGGGCTGCACAGGGGACTGCATGCATCACACACACATGGGCTCTGGAGGTCCAGGAGCTCTGGCAGCGCTGCTCCCGTTGGCTGTCACACGGGAAGGAGCCGATGGGAGGGAGGGGCTGGGCCATCACTCAACAGAAAGGCAAGCAGAATGGGGCCTGAAGTTGCCCCTTGAGTGCCCCTCCCCGGCCCAGGTGACCAGCGGGCGGTACCTTCTTGTTGCAGCCTCGACAGGGCGCCTTGTAGGATGAGAGCTGCTTCTCCACATGGGCGGCCTTTTCTACCTTCTTGGGGTCAAAGGGTAGGCGGCAGAGCGGGCACAGGGGTGATGGCACCTGCAGGCATGGCTGGAGGCACGCCCCGCAGAACCTGCAGGGAACACGGGCCTAAGGGCTGGCCACGGGCCTCCCAAACCATACCAGCCTCAGTGGCCCCTCCCACTGGCCCTTGCAGGGTCCTCAGGGGCAGATCCTTCTCTGCTGGCCATGTTCCTGGAAACGGTCACTCCTACGCCTAAGGCCTGCCAGCTGCAGAGGCCCCATTGTGCTACATGGTGGTTCTGGTCCCCAACGGTCAGACCCTGTTTTTGGGCTGTGGGCAGGGTTGTGGCTCCAGCCCTCCACCATGCATCAGCCCGTGAGAGCTCCCATGGGCAGAAGGCCTAGCCTCTGCCTGCCAGGCCCATCCGCCTGTGGTGGTGACCATACTTCAAGGGCTCTGGGGTGGGGTGCAGCCCAGGGGTCCTGGAAACTATCCAAGTGCTTACTCTGGGAGTAAAGTCACTAACAGTTGTGGGGAGGAAAACTGCCAAGCCCTAGGGGTGTCTGGTCTCGTTGGACAGGGCAGAGCCAAAGTGGCCAAGTGGTAGCATGCCCAGAGGCCAGGGAGAGTCTCCACCCAGGATGGCTTCCCAGGCAGGAGGGGTGCTGCGTCTAGGTGGAGGCTAGGTGAGTGTGAGCCAGCTCAGGGACACCTCAGGTGCCCATGGGCCCTGGCTTTTGGCACTGCCCCTAGGACACCCACCTTGTGAGGACAGACACCATGCCCTAGAGGCCCTCATGCACTCCAGCTCTAGGTAGTGGGCGTCTCCCCAGTCACAAGCACCCCCCCATATACTGCACCCCAGCCCGGAGATTCCAGCGGGAGCTAGAGAGCGAACTGCGTGACCTAGAGCCCCTCTCTGAGAAGGGGTGTGGGGACAGCCTAATAGCAAATGGTGCCGGAGCACAGGGACAGAGAGAGCTGGAGCCCCAGGACAGGCTCTGTGTGCAGGGGAGCCACCCAATCCCACAGATACACCAGCGCCACCGACTGCAGAAGTCGGTGTGCAGTTTCCTGCCTGTGCACGCCAGCAGCTGGGCCATGGGCCAGGGCAGGAACTCTGGTGGGCAGAGGGGGTGGGAGGATGTTTCTGGTTTTACAGGTGACTCAGCTAAGCGATGGGCCATTGAGAGATTCTATGTTCTTCTGAAGAAAAGGTCCCTCTGCTGCAGTCAGGCTGAGAGCGCAAGCAGAGACCACCCAGAGGCATCTCCAGTCCCTCCTGCTTTCCCTCTTCCCAGCCACCTGCCTGGCTAGTCCCTTGCACATGAGAGAAGGCAAGATTCACCCTAAGACCTGGGACCTGTCAGAAAGTGGATGTTCCTGACAAAACTCTTCCTGAAGGGTAGAGACCGCCAGTTCATCACTGCCCACGCGAGAGAGTAAGGCCTCCCCAGGCCATCAGCAGGTCTGTGAAGGAGACGCCCCCATCAGCAGGTCTGTGAAGGAGACAGCATTCCTGGGGCTGTCCCTGACTCCCCCATCACAGGAAGGATCTTCACAGAGAGCCTGCAGGGAGCTCTGCACAAGGCACTCACGGCTGCAGCGGAGGAAGTGGCCCAGGCCCCAGTAGGTGGAGGGATAGAGCATGGCATACACACATGGGAATGATGCCCGGCCTGAGAGGTAAAACCCCGACGTGCCTGCGCACGGCAGGCCCCAAGAACAGGGGGCTGGGTGGAAGATGCGGGACCAGACGATGCAGAGCACAGAGTCAGTCCTATTTCCGTGATGCACCACCAAGGCAAATCCAGAGAGAGAACACAGATGGGTGGGCTTGGGCACTGGGCTTCCTTCTGCAGGACGGTTGGATAGCTGAACACATTAGAAGCACTGAACGGTGCACTGGAAAGTGCGAGTCGTGGGTCACATGCACCCTTCCCAGCAAGAATGCTGGAAACCCAGCAGGATGTGGCCACATGGCACAACATGTGGCAGGAGGGAGAGGGTCCCTGCAAGCTTAGGAAAGCAGGTCTTGGAGGAAAGACGCCCAGAGGCCCTCGGGTGTCTCAGGAAGATGCATGCCCTGGCCCTCCACCAGCAGGACACCAGGAGAGGGACCCTAGCCTGCCTGCAGGGCGGCCCGGCCGTGTCTGCCTCTCAGTCCCTGAAGAGCAGGAGGCAGAACAAAGCATCCCCGGCCTAGTTTCCAGTGACTGCCACCCAGTGTGCTGAGAGCCAGCAGCTGAGCAGTGCCCGCTTCTCCCATGGGAGGCTCTTGCCTATGCCTGCCTAGGGCTGCAGAGCAGCTTCCCAGCAGAAGGATGGGCAGGGGTGTGGGGGCGGTAACAGCCTCGTGGAGGCAGGGGCGATGGCACACAGCTCTCCTGGTGAGTGCTTGGGGTTGCTGAGTGGACGCTGGGCCATGATGTGTCACCCCCACCCTGCCCTCCTGCACATGCTGACAGGAGGGTGTTTCAGAGATCTACAAGGCAGCAGGCCAGTCCCCCAGGCAAGACTTTCCTGAGTGGGCAAGGTTGTCTACCGAGGGAGGCTTCCAGGTAGGCTCATGACCAAGCTTCCAGTTCCCAATGGGACTCATGGCTCAGGCTGTCCCCCAAAGTGATAGACAACAGCTCCCGCTGGGGCCCCAGGCTCCCCCAGCAGCTGCAGGAGGGCCTGCCCTGCCCACGACCCCTTCCTCTGACAAGAGCAGGGCACCTGCCCCCACTCCAAGACACTCTCTCCATGAGAAAATACCTTCTGGGAAGAACTGCCCTAGGGAGCTCGTGAAGGGGAGGGTGCCAGACTGTCAGCAACAGTCTCATTGGCCATGCAAGTGGAACTTTCTCTGCTCATCTGCACACACACTGTGGCAGCACCTGACATGAAACCCACAGGAAGTCAGAAGCAGAGAGAGCACAGCCATAGACAGAGCAGCAGTGAGTGGGGAGGCTCAGAGAGACAAGGCTGCATGAGGCTCTCGCGGGACCAGCAAGGGGCCAGGAGAGCTGTCCATGCCTGCCATGGAAAGGGGGCCAGGAGAACTGTCCACACCTGCATGGAAAGAGGGCCAGAGAGCTGTCCACACCTGCCACGGAAAGGGGGCCAGGAGGGCTGTCCATGCCTGCCACAGAAAAGGGGGCCAGGAAGACCGTCCACGCCTGCCATGGAAAGGGGGGGGCAGGAGGGCTGTCCACGCCTGCCACAGAAAGAGGGCTTGTGGGAGAGATGCTTCTATGGTTCTGCTTGCTCCGTACTCTGTGTCATGAAAACCACATTTTAAGACGAGTGGAAGAAAAAGAAAGGGTGCATACCAAGTTGCGCAACTAGGAAACGGAAGTGCTATGGCCCACACCTATCTGTTCTCAGGAACAGAGAGAAGGGTGCAGATCACAACATAGGAGAACCGCTAGAATGTGCTCACAAGAAGTCAGTCCGGTTCAGAGGCTGCGCTGCCAAGACATCACAGCAATGATACAGGCGCAGGAGCAGCACCCTGAGCACCCTCACAGGAGATGTCCCAGGGCTCTCTGGGTATGGGCGGGAACATGAAAGCGGTCCCGGATCCTGAAACGGTCCCTGCCGCCTCACCCGGTAGCAGCACATACCCACCTAGCAGTCCCTCCTTGTATCAAGAGCCTCCCGGGTGAGCTGCCTTTGTTTGCAGAGTGTTCCAGGGCCTTCTGCCAGCCTTGGTGCAACCCCCCAATCCCCCTACTCAGAGGCTTGGTCGTCTGCAGGGAGTCACCCGCCCTATCCTGCTAATTTTGCACAAGACCTGTATTATTCAGCACTGAGAAGAAAGGTCTGGAGCAGACACGGATCTCGGTTTCCTCCCAGCAGGGCTGGCAGATCAGGCTTGAGCGGGCTCTCCCCCGGGAGCAGAGCCACATCCTCAAGTTTCCTTCCTGAGAGGGGTCGCTGTGGGCCCGGTGCAGCTGCAAACCCCGGCGAGGTGCGGGCATCTGTCCCCCTGCCGGCCAGCCTGCCGGGGTGCTCAAAGGCCTGCCAGGACCCAAGTTCTCTTTCAAAATAAACATCACACCCGCAGACTCCAAACAAGCCCTCTCTTAAGTTGAGGGACAGACAGACGTCCGTGGGAGCCAGAGCTAGCCGCAAGGGCCACCAGTCATTTATTCACCACTGCCCACCCAGCCTCCGCACGACCGGATTCCCTGGGACTGGCGCAGCGGCCGCCTCTGCTGCCCTCGGAGTGCCCAGCGGCCCGCCTGGCCGTTAGCGGCCCCGGGGACGCCGAGCGCGGGCAGGGCCGCAAGGAGTCCCCGCGAGCCGAGGTGGGGCGGAAGCCGGCGGGCAAAGGGGTCGGCTGGAGCGAGCGTCCGAGGCCGGGCGGCGCTGCGGAGAGCCCGGGGTCCGCCGTCCCCGAGCCTCCGCGAGCCGGGCTCCA
>NW_007261535.1:154110-171822 GCF_000164805.1 Carlito syrichta
CGCCTGCGCCGCGCTGGCGTCATCAGGGCGCACCGCCGTGTTGTGGTAGCAGCCTTGTGGTCGCAACCGTTCTGTCGCCGCCGGCCGGGCGCGACCATGTGTCAGGTGGGCGAGGACTACGGGGGTCCGGCGCTCAGGGAGCCGCCGACCGCTCCGCGGCCTGGGTGAGAACTGGAGGCCAGAGCCTCCCCCGCCGCGCTCCCGCGCCCCCGCCCGACCGCGAGCCCTGTCCTGGAGACTCCCCGTTCCTCGGGGGCGCCGCGCTCCGGGAAGCCCGCGCGGGAGGTCCCCTGTGTCCCCCGGCAGCCTCGGTGGAAGCGGTCCTCGCCCCGCAGCGCCCTGGCAGGGGCCCGCTCTGACCGCAGCAGCCGCGGACGGCGCCGCGCCTCCTCCGAGGAAACTCGGTCTCCCTGCCCCGCGGCCGCGGGCCGCGTGAAGCCCCGTCTCTCCTCTCCGTGCCAGCCCGAGAGGGACGGAGAGGCGGCCTTTGTGTGTCCCCGAGCCGGCTTTTCCAGGCCACACACCCCTCGGTGCCTTTGTCTTTCTTGTCGAGTTGGTAGTTTGGACAAAACGCAAGTCCTGGTTTTTGTGTGTACCCGGTGGCCTCCTCAGACCCAGCTCAGTGTGAGAAACCCGAGCTGTCCCCGAAGCTCACGGGTGGGACGTGTCACCTGTGTTTTGTTCTCTCCTCTCTCCATCCTCAAAGCCGTGAGCACAAATGTGTAAAGTGCAAGGAAGGTGTGCCGGTGGTGGTGATCCGAGCGGGAGACGCCTTCTGCAGGTGAGGCCTAGGCACGTGAAAGACTGGCAACCATGGCTCACTCAGCAGCTGCAGTCACCTCAAATTCTGAGGCTAGTAACGATTTCTGCTTCTAATGTTACTACCGGTGGTCCTGGGGTGAGGCGGAGGTGGGCAGCATTGGGTTCCTGCCTGGGTCATAATCTCCGTGGTCTAGCCACAGGTCAGCTGGCAGGAAGGTCGCTGGTGGAGCTTATGAGGAGAGTGGAAAGTGAGGGTGTAGTGTCTAGTTTGGGATAGGTGTAGGAGAGAGGGGCGTGAGGGGCAACTGGAATACATCTAGGGGCAGTTCAGAGCATCCTGTAAACTGGGGCAGGTGATCAAGGTGACAGTTGTTTATCTCACGAGTGCCTGTTTTATCTCTGGTGGGGGTGGGGAATAAAGGCTTGGAAGGAGAGCTCCAGCCTTCTCCCGGTCTCAGAGGCCCTGTGGACAGCAGCAGAGGCTAAATCTCAGAGGCGCCAGCGTGTGCGGCTGTTCCTCTTTAGCTGTAACTCATTTGTGGCCTTGTCACATCTTCCTTGGCTTGTAGCCACTTTGTTGGGTCATTTGCTCTTAGTTCGTGGCTCCTGAGGGCAGGCCTGGGTCTCTCCAGCATTAGCCTCTTCCTAGTGGCATTGCATCATTGCACATTTTTTTGTGTTTGTTGAGCGAGTGGTGACCTCACACCTTTAAGCTGGTCTCCAGGAATCCTGGGCTCTGCTTTCTAAGATGTTCCAAAAAAGACACTGGAGTTGGGGAGCTGAGTAGGTTCTTTTCTCAAAACATTCTTGTCCCTGACACTCTTGTGGGAGCCTTACAGATTTGGAGGATGAGGGGTGTGCCACCAGGAGTTACATTTTGGGTAAGACAGCATCTGAAAATGCCGACTGCTGGGAGGATTCACTGGGAGAGAAGCTGCCATGGCCCTGGGCTGGCCCGTGTGGCCTGTGGGGCTCTTTCCCAGGCCCAGAGCTTCCCTCTGCCATGCGTGCCTAGTCTGAGGAGGGGTGGGAAGCCAGCGCTCCAGGTGGAGGTCTTGGGATATCGGTTTTGAGTGGGGTACCCAGTGATTAAAATCAGGGTGTGAGGCCAGGCGTGGTGGCTCATGCCTGTCATCCTAGGACTTTGGGAGACAGAGGTGAGGGGATTGCCTGAGCCCAGGGTTCAAGACCAGCCTGGGAAAATTGGCTAGACCTTATCTCTACAATAAATTAAAAAAATAGCAGGTGTAGTGGTACATGTCTGTGGTTCCAGCTACTTGGAAGGCTGAGGTGGGAGGATCACCTGAGCCCAGCAGGTCGAAGCTGCAGTGACTGTGAGTGTGCTGTTGCACTCCAGCCTGGGTGGCAGTGAGACTCCAACTTAAAAAAAAAAAAAAAAGGGTCAGGCATGTGTGGAAAACTTTGGTCTTGCCTGAACCAGAGGAGACAGCATGTCCACATGGACTAGTGTTGTGGGGAGGCAAGTCCTCCTCCCACAGTGAGCAGGGGATGTCCAGCACACTGAGACTTGCCATGCCTGGAGCTGCTCCCAGGGGAGCCTCTCCCCATGTCCCATCATTGGCACTTGCCGATCACCTGCAGTCCCTGACCTGGCATCTTGCTGTTAGCATAGAGTCACTTTCCTGTCCATCAGTGGTCACGGGGGTGGGTCGGCCTCTTGCATGTAGCACCTGTTTGGCATTGGGAGGAGCTGTGGGCACTGGGTGAGTGTGGCAGGAAGATAGAGGCCTGGGGCAGCCCCAGGCACAGGGTGGCCTCTTGCAGAGCACTGCCTCTCGGCACTGGGTACTGCTGTCCACCCTGACTGCCCACCAGGGCTGCAGGGAGTTTTACAGATGCAGGTTCATGGGCCTCACCTCCAGAAATTCTCACTGACTTGGTCTATGAGATTTGAATGTGCTGCCGGGGTAAGAACCTCTGACCTAGTGAACCAGGGTCAGCTGAAGACATAGCCCCTGCACCCGTGCTCACGTGGCGGGGCGTGGAAAGAACCCTGGGTAAGCTGCAGCTGGGGAGCCCTCAGCCTGGCACCCTTCACTAATGTCTGGACAGAGCCTCGATGTGAAGGTGCTGCTTCTAAAAATGGAAATTGCTAGAAGGCACATGTGGCCCCACTGGGCCCCAGGATGCTGCCCTCTGTGCAGGCATCAAGCAGCCCTTCGCCCCGCATCTATGTTACAGGGATTGTTTCAAGACCTTTTACGTCCATAAGTTCAGAGCCATGCTGGGCAAGAACCGGCTCATCTTTCCGGGCGAGAAGGTAATGTCTGGGTCCTGGGGTCTGACCGAGCAGCCGAATCCCCTGGCCTGAGGCTCCCGCTGCCCCTCCCATAGGTGACCTGGCCAGCCAGCCCCTTCCTGGACTTTGTTCAGGGCCATCACGAGGTGGGGCGTCCGTGCTCGGGTTGGAGGCATGGTACCTTGGTGACGTTCCTTCTCCCCAGGTGCTCTTGGCGTGGTCCGGGGGACCTTCCTCCAGCTCCATGGTCTGGCAGGTCCTTGAGGTGTGTTCCCGGGGCTGCAGGGACTCCTTCTTGGCCTGCTGGGGGGGCTCTTGGTTGGGGCTAAAACCCTGGACACCTGCAGGGTTCTCAGATGTGTATACAGCAGGTGCACAAACCAGAAACCTTGTCCTAAGCACCCATCGGGGCCGCAGTTTAGCTGTGTCCATGTGCTCAGCCTGCACAGAGACGTGGTCGCTGGAAAGTGCGTCTTGGCTCAGCTGGGTGTGACCCCAAGGTGGGGGGCGGGACTCGCCAGGTGAAGCAAAGGGGGCAGCAGGCTAGGTGGAGGCTCTACACATGGCAACTTGTGCTACACATTGGGAGGGGCTGGGACTGCACCCTGGTGTGTTCAGGGACAGCTCAGGGTCTGAGGCAGGGAGTTTGTCCTGAGGGCATGGTGGAGGGGCATACGCACGGTGTCCACACAGGGGAGGACCCTCTGCCTGGGCGAGGGACAGTGCTGGTTATGGCCCGGGCACCTGTGTGGCCCTGCCGTGGTTAGCACCATGCTCCCGTCTGGGGGGGCTATGGACTGTCCGGGTGATGTGCGAGGCACCTGGCTCTGCCTCTGCTGTGTCCACTGATGCCCTGCCTGAGTGCAGTGTTTCCCATAAGTGTCAGCGGCCAGGGAGCCCGGGTTGGTGGCACAATTCCACCTTCCCCTCCTCATGTTGCTGGAACACCCAGGGCTGGCTGGTGAGGGGTGGGCTGTGAGGTTTCTGCGGTTGGGGGCGTGTTTTCTCAGGAGAGCAAAGACCCAATAGCACCCCCATTCAAATGAGTCGGGCTGTGCAGCCTTGCCCATGGGGCCTGCCTGACACTCAGGTCTGGACAGCTTTGTCTCCTAAAAGGGGGTTCACCTCACTTTCCCAGAGGATGTTTAATCCAGATAAAAAATGGAAAAGTGTCCCAGGGCTTGTGGCTGGGGTCTGAGTCCCTGACCTCTCCTTCCAGGGCCTGAGTCAAGACTCTGCTAGAAGACTGCGTTTCATGCCGGGGATCCTCTATGTGGATGGTATGTGTGACCATTGCCCCTCCGAGACCCTGGCCATTTGGGATGGGTCCCATGGATCCTCCCCCAATAGGACTTGTTGAAACTCACTGTGCCCACACCAAGGCCCTGGTGGGGACATTTCCCTGAAGGAGACAGTGGACATACCCATCAACAGGCAGCACCCCATTCCTGGAGTCTCACACCATCATCAGCAAGTTAGGGGAATGGGGCAAGAGCAGCACCCACCTCCATCGTGGTCCAGGGACTGAGAAGGGCGAGGTTGGTATGTGGTATGGGACAGGGTGTGTAGGGCCAGGCCACAGCCTTCCTGACCCTCGCTCCTCTGGAGGGGCCCATGGGCACCTAGTGCTGCTGTCAGCCATGAGGGAGTCCCCTGCAGTTCGCAGAAGCAGCACCGCATAGTCTGGAAGGGTACCTCCCTGTGGGTGGCCTCACCCTCCTGGTTCTCCCGTAAGCTCTGACTTTTGCTTCTGTCTGGGTTTTTCAGAGGGAGTAGCTTGTGGCCAGAGCCCAGAGGACAGAGCCGAGACCCTGACCGACATGAGGCGGGTCCTGCAGAGCACTGGCTTCCCGTGGCACCTGGTCCCCCTAGAGGAGGTAGGCAGGCCTGTCCCTGGGAGAGGGTCCTGGAGGGGACTACTGGGGCTGTCCATGAGGGGTCCACCCTCACTCCTGGGACAGCCCGTGGGCCTGGCCTCACTACCTTCTCTGCATCTGGAAGGTGTTCAGCCTGCCACCTTCCGTGCTGCGTTGCTCTGCACAGGGCCTGGTGGGGCCTGAGGGGGCCTACAAGACTGCTGTTGACAGTTTCCTCCAGCAGCAGCATGCACTGGCTGCCGAGGGGGCCCAGGATAGCCCCAGGCTGGCTCTTGGAGAGGAGCAGCTGTGCCAGCTCCCCTGGGACCCCCTGGACTCCCAGAGCCCGGTAGGGCCACCTGCAGCCGCCCAGACTGAGGCTCTGACCAGACTGTTTGGCTCAGTGAAGACACTGACGGCCAAGGAGGAGCTTCTGCAGACACTGCGGTGAGGCCCCACCCGTCCCCCTGGCCTAAGAATACCCCCCAGATCCCCAGACCTGAGATGCTCTGCACTGCAGGACACACCTCATCCTGCACGTGGCCCGCACTCACGGCTACTCCAAGGTGATGACTGGGGATAGCTGCACCCGCCTGGCTATCAAGCTCATGACCAACCTGGCGCTGGGGAGAGGAGCCTTCTTGGCCTGGGACACGGTATGTGGTGCCTGGGCCCCGGGGGGGGCCTTCTTGCACCCCTTGCCCCCTTCTCTGCAGAGAACATGTCTCCCACATGGACGGGGGCTATGACCTTGGCCTCACAGCCCTGCCCCCCAGGGCTTCTCCGACGAGCGACATGGGGATGTGGTGGTGGTACGGCCCATGAGGGACCACACCCTGAAGGAGGTTGCCTTCTACAACCACCTGTTTGCGGTCCCCTCCGTCTTCACGCCAGCCATTGACACCAAGGTGGGTCCACAGAGATGGGCTGCATGGGCTGGGCAGAACCCCACCTCCAGCAAAGCTCCGAGGTTGCCAGCAACCTTCACGCCAGGGATCTCTGAGCCCACCCTGTGCCTAGGAGGGGCAGGCTGGTGTTTGTGAGGTGGCTTGGGGCAGGAGGTGGCCAGCCCAGTACCTGTCCCCGAGGGGTGACAGGGTGGCAGGACAACCCTGCAGGCTCTCTCCAGGCATGTGTCCTCTGGCCTGGACACATGTTGGGCAGACTCCGGGCTGGCAGTGTGAAGCCTGTGGCCCCGGCTCGATGAGGCCACTTGCCTCAGCCAGGCCCTCCCCCTGCCCAGGCCCCCCCCCGCAGCCTCTCTGGTTGTCCCCAGGCCCCCGAGAAGGCCAGCATCCATCGGCTGATGGAGGCTTTCATCCTCCGGCTACAGGCCCAGTTCCCCTCCACAGTTAGCACAGTGTACAGGTACGTGCAGAGCCAACTTGGGTGCTGAGCGCACTGCCCGTGGGCCTGAGACAGAGGGATACCCTGGCACATTTGTGACCTGTTCCCACCTGGCCACAGGACAAGTGAGAAGCTGGTGAAGGCCCCCAGGGACGGCCCTGCTGCCAGTTCCCCTACCCCCCGCTGCCTCCTCTGCATGTGCACATTGGACATCGATACTGCTGGTCTGTGCTGCGACTTCTCTGGGACAGTGGGGTGTGAGTGTTGCCAGGGTGTGGGTGTTGGGGTTTGGCGGCCCAAGGGTACCCTCAGCCCTTCTTTGCTTGCAGACAGTGCCACGGCGTTTGGGGCTCAGACCTCACATCTCTCCCAGATGCAACCGCCCACTCCGCTGGCTGAAGCGGGAACATCGCCCGAGCCCTGCTGCGCTCCAGGGGTGGCCAGGGCCCAGGACTGCTGCAGGGGGGCCTGCGAGAGGTAAGTTCTGGTTGACACCCTTTCCCTCACTGCACCTGGACAGGGGCTGAGACTGCTCACAGCCAGCGTTACTTCTGCAGGGAAGACCCTGGGGCCCACGTTGTGGAGCAGCTGTGCTATGGCTGCCGTGTGAACATGAAGGACCTGGTGAGTGGATTCCCATGCGTGCTTGGCTGGGCTCAGGGATGTGGCAGAGAGGTGGCTGAGGCCAGAGAGGCAGAAAACGCCCCCAGGGGATGCTGGGGGGCCTCTGACAACTGTGCAGCTGGCTCCACAGCCACACCACCCTTGCATGCCGGCTCTTGTTGCAGCCATCCCTAGATACCTTGCCACCCTATGTCCTGGCCGAGGCGCAGCTCCGCAGACAGAGGTATTGGTGCCACCCTGCTGGGAGGGGAGCCCCTTCTGGGTAGGAGCCCCGGGCCGGTTCCCACTGCAGCTTCCTCCAGGGCCCAGGTCCTGCAGGAGATCCAGGAGTATCTGATCGAGGACAGTGATGAAGAGGCAGCGCCAGCTCACAGCTGAGCCTCAGGGTCGCACATGTGGGGACAACTTGGGCCCGACAGCAGGTGCCAGCCACCTGGGGCAGAGGTGTCCACACTAGAGCCAGATGGCAAGGATGCAGGCTGGCCTGTGATTGTCCGTTTGTATAAATAAAAACATTTTTAATTAGAAAACCCTACAGTACGCATGGGGTGGGGGTGCAGGGGCGAGGGAGGGATGGCAGTGCCACGCGCCTTCTCTGACAGCAGCATCAGGGCTCAGTGGGCCGGGAGGACGTGTCACAGCTGGTGGCCTCTGCCTGGGGCAGCTGCTCCCCCGGCCCGAGGAGCGCCAACCCCCCCCTTGTGGCTGCACTGCACAGCGGCTGGCTCCTCCCTTCTGGGCCAGTCTGGTCCCTACTCCTTCTCACGGGTCCACTTGATCATGGTCTCCGGCGAGCGGTACAGGAAGATGAGCTTGGCATACAGCTCCTCCTCTAGCTCCAGCTCACGGGTCTCGCGCACCAGGAAGATGTCCTGGCACAGCTTGAGGATGCGGTCCACACACGGCAGCTCCTCGAACATGATGGAGTGTGAGATCTCGCTGAAGAAGCCGCGCACGAATTTGCCAATGACCAGCACGATGGACACATATAGCCCCATGATCCTGCCGGATGGGGTGGGTGAGTCCGGGGCCACCCAGAGTCCCTCCCCAGCCGCAGGACATCTCCAGGCTGCACACTCACCCGTAACCAGCCAGGAAGCCGAGGCTGGGTGGGCTGACCTTGTCACTGAAGATGACCATAGGCAGCAGGTTGCAGTGGGCCCGGCAGTCCTGCAGCTCGACCACCCACCACTCCAGGAAGCCGGCGGCCCCCGCGCCCTGCTCTCGCCGTAACTGGATGCGCACGCCAAGGTAGTCAGCCTCCTCATCTGGGGCAGAGACAGGACACCGTAGAAGCTGTGGACAGGCCCTCCATGTAGGGCCCAGGCCATGCCCCCGCCCACCCCCCGCCCACACTCACTGGGCTGCAGCTGCTTTACGGGGTTGGCTTCGGGCCCGTTGGGTGCGCGGATGTACTTGGGGAAGAGGTTAGGGATGACCCTGTGGGGAGGCACTGGTGGGTCAGGCCTGGCCTGGCCCCTGAGCCCAACCCCCTCACAGACCCCACTCACACAGACTGGTCTGAGGTGCCCTCCAGCAGGCTGGCCAGCTGCCGCCGTGCGGTGCTATTGGGAGCCAGGTCCAGCGTGTGCTTCTCATTGGTGTACTCCACAGTGCCCCCCTTGGCCAGGTCCCTGTGGGGAGTGCAGCATGACCCACTGTGGGCAAGATCCCCCAGGCCCCACCCCAGGCACAGGACTCACCTCTGGAAGTTCCAGGTGAAGCGCAGGGTGATGTCAGCCGTGCCATTATACAGCTCCCGCTTCATTTGGGCACGGCTTGGAGGGCTGATGCGCCACAGCGCCCCGGAGCTACCCTCGATGTGCGCTGTGACGATGTCATCAGGGCTGTACTGGCTGATGAACTGCATGGCCAACTAGGTGCAGGGGGTACCCCTCAGTGCCTGTGTCCCCAGTCAGCCCCTCCCACCAGGCCATGGCAGGGTGGAGGCCACTTACTGGGTGAGGGTCAAACCGCCTGGACAGCTCCTCGTAGGCCTGGGCCGTGAAGGGGACGATGGATGGCTGCTGGGCACTCATGGTGAACAGTGGCTGAGGTGGACAGGGGGACACGGACCAGGGAGCATCACGGGATCCGCACAGAGCTCCGCTCAGATCCACAAGGGGGAGCCTGGAGCCCTGGGATGCTGGGGACTGACAGCCATGGGAGGTTCCCTTTTCCCTGGGGGGACAGACAAGTGGGCCCGTGGCCCACCCGTGTGGGGCTCCCCTTTCTCTAGGGGGGGATGGACAATTGGGCCTGTGGACCAGCCGTGGAGCTCCCTCTTTCCTCGAGGGAATGAACAGGTTGGCCTGTGGACCAGCTATGTGGGGCTCCCCTTTCCCTGGGGGGACAGACAGGAGGACCCGTGGACTAGCCGTGGGACTCACCTCATAGCCACCTAGCTTGAGGGTAACGGTGACATCGATGGGCTGGTTGACGACGCCAACCACGGAGCGCACCAGTGACATAAAGAGCAGTGGGAACCAGATGATGGCAATGAGGAAGAGGATGATGAGGCCACCCATGCCATACTTGACAATCTTCTTCTTCTTCTGCCCCTTGGGCTGCGGGTATTTCTGCAGGGGAGAGGGAATGTCACAGGTCACCTGCTTAGCTCTGCCCTTCCTCCCCAACTCAATGGCCTAGGCCCTCACGTGGCCATGTTCTGGCTCACTCAGCAGCCCACAGTCAGGCCCCAACTTGATACCAGCACCGACTACACAGCCACAGGAGCCCCAGGGACAGATGCATAGACCAGTAGAACACAGCTGAGGCCCCGAAATAGACCCTCATGGTAAGGTCCAGTGGATTCCAGACAAAGGAGCCAGACCATTCCATGGGAACGGTCTTTCAACATGTACTGAGACAAACCCAAGCAAAAGAATGAGATGGAATTCCTACCTCATACCGTATACCTAAGAGATTAACTCAAAGTTGATGAAAGAGCTAAAACTATAGATAAAACACCAGAAGCATGAGCAAAGATGACTAAACAAGCTGGATGTTACTCAGAGTGATTCTTGAAAAGATACCACTGAGGAGAACAAGAACCATTCCCTCCGGGGGAGACCCTTTTTGCATGTCAGATAAGGGAGTTGTAGCCAGAGTACATGGAGAACTCTCTTGACTCAGTAATGAGAAGAGGCCAGCAAGCAGGGAGAGGATAGACGTTTCTCCAGAGATGAGCAGGTGGCCAGCAAGCTCACAATACGGTGTTCTGCATCGCCCGTCCGCTGGGAGATGCAAATAGAACCCGCGTGCTGCCCACATGCCCGCGGGTACGGCCAAAACTGAAAGCAGACTCGGGCAGGTTGTCGGGACTGTGGGGGAACTGGGACCTAGCGCTGCGGCTGGAATGCAGGGCAGCATGGCTACTGTGGGAACAGCCATTCCCTATAGCATTAAACGGAGCATCCACATGAGCCCGCAGGCCTGCTCCCAGGTCCGTGCCCAACTGAACTGAGACCACCTCCACACAAAGATGTGGACGTGGACATTCTAGCAGTGGTATTTGCAACAGTGGGAAGAGGAAATGGCCCACAAGTCCATTGGCAGATGAGCAGATAAAGCCGTGGTCCATCCATACTGTGGAATGTCACTCACTCATGGGCCATCGTGGACGAGCCTGGGAAACACCGTACTGAGGGCAAACTAGTCACAGCAGGCCACGCAGTGAGTCTGTGTATGTGAAGGGTCCATAGAGATAGGACATGGACCAGCAATGGCTGGGGCTGGGAGGGGGCAGGGGGGTGACGGCCATTGGGCCCTGTGTTCCTTGGGTGGTGAAAGTGCCCCGAAGCTGGCCACACAGTGATCACACCACTGCGAGCGCACCAGATGCCATGGGCCATGCATATTAAACGGGATTGAGTGCTGCAAATCTGTCCAATAAAGCTGGTAAAAGATGAGCACTCCACTGGCACAGCATCCATCCCCGTCTTCCTTGGCTGGCCCAGGCTGTGGCTCCGTGGCTGGCCTGCAACCCCCAGGGCCATTCTGCCAGCCCCCAACACCCACTGCAGCTGCCCAGAGTTTTCTGAAAGACCCTCTGTTGGCCTTGTATCAACACAGGCTGTGAGCCCAGGGAACGACCTGCACCATCTGGTTGGCGCATCACCAGCCCTCTGGGAGCCTCATGGCAGTTACATCCCCATCCTCTTCTGGAGTCCCCGCCCTGGCCCAGGCACCTTTTCCGTCTCACGGCTGCACTTGATGATGAAGATGTTAGCATAGATGTCTTCCACACACATCCAGTTGGACAGGGACAGCGTGGTATCCGTCCACACCCAGTCCATCACCGCCCGCAGCTCCACCAGGAACGGCACCAGCCGGAACCTGCCATGCCAGGACTCCCGTCAAGTGCTGGCAGCAGCCTCCCTGCCAGCCCCCCGCCAGCCCCACACTCACGCCTGGAAGAGGAAGAGGTTGAGGTGGTTGTACTTCTTGGTGAGGAAGTTGCCGAGGATGCGGGTTGGGTAGCCGCAGCGGATCTGGTAAGCTGACAGGGCGAAGTAGATGCACTTCACAAAGTACCACAGCTGGGCCACCGCGTTCTGGCTGAACATCCTGGGGGAACAGCTGCATCAAGGGGCTGCCGGGAATGGAGTCCCCAGGAGGACCAGGCTATGGTCCAAAAGGGAGACCGAGCTCGCCCCCACAGTGCACCCACCTCTCAGTGACGGCAGGCAGGATGAAGAACATCCAGAGGTGGATGGCCAGCACCAGCGCCACCTGGAAGGCCAGCTTGCCCAGCACGGTCTTGCGCAGGTACAGGGCGCGGTCCACCACCATGGTGCCAAACTGGATCAGCAGCATCACCAGGAAGGCCTCGGGCACCTGGTCGTCTGACAGCGAGGACGTGATATCTGTGGCCGCTGAGTGCTTCTGTGGCAGGGAGGGCACAGGTCAGGGGGCGCCGAGCCATGGTGGTCAGGGCTGTGCATCCACAGAGGATCCTGGGCCAGCTCACCCCAAATGCCCAGAAGCCGAAGACAATGATGATGAAGTCAACCACGTCTGCCAGGAACATGAGTGCGTAGACGTCAGTGGCCGCACGGTACTTTGTGTGCAGGATGTCATGGAAGAAGCGCCGCAGCGGCCGGTACATGCTCTGGGCCCTGCGGGTGGGTGGACTCAGCGGGCGCCCGGCTCAGAGCTGACCTCCCTGCCCTGCCCCCTGCCCCAGGCCAGGGCCACTCACAGGGACAGGCAGAAGTTCTGCAGCCAGAGCCCAGCTGCCCGCACTCTCTCTCGGGAGCGACTTGGCCTCTTCTCCTTCCCCATGGCAGCCTCTTTCTCCTCGTCCTCCTCGTCCTCCTCCCTGTCCTCAGCTTCTGTGGGGAGAAGCCACTGCCAGCTGAGCCCCCATGCACACTGGGCCTGGTATATGGCTTCTGGCCACCAGAGAGGCTGGCATCCCCATCTTACAGGCAGACCAAGCACGGGACCTCCCAGTGTCGCCAGCAGTGGGGCAGCTGGGTGTGTCCTCTGGCCCAGGTCAACATCCCTCACCAGGAGACAGCTCCACACAAAAGCCAGGGAGGCAGGTGCTGCTGTAGCCACTGCCGGTAGCCAGGGGCTTCCTCTGAGAGCCAAGATCCCCTAGCTCCAAGTGCCATCCTGGAGTCCGAGCAGTCCCCATGCCAGGGCTGTCTCATCTGAGCGCAGCGTTCTCCCTGCCTTGTCCACCTCCCCAGAAACATGGTTGGGGACCACAGCTCCTTGGGGAGGATGGGCAGGTGAGGGCCAGGGCTCAGGGCTACTGTACCGATGGCTGCTGGTCCTCGGGGTTCCAGACTCTCCTTCCTCCTCCTTCTGAAACGTAGGCCAACACGCCCCGTGTCGTGGGGCTTGAGTGCCACTCGTGGCCCATCCGTGGGTCCGACCCTGGCATCCTCCTGAACCTGGTACTTGGTGGTGGCTCCAGGCACCCCTGGCTCCTCCTGGGGCCCTGCGCCTGCCTTGGTCTGGGGCCCCTCCTCGGCTCCTGGCTCCTTCCCACTGCTGCTGTACTCCTCGGACAGTGGGTCCTCCTCATGGTCCCAGAGACCGTAGCACTACGGGGAGGAGCAGCGTTGAGGAGGTTGGTCTGGGCCACGCTGGGCAGCACTCGGCCCAGGCAGGACGGCCGGCCCGCCCGAGGGCCTGCCCTGCCCGCCCGGAGCTCACCAGTAGCTGGGAGCGGTGGAAGAAGAGCGCCATGAGCTGCAGCAGGTCATGCTTGATGTAGCCATCGGTCTTCTCCAGACCCAGAATGCGCGGTGGGAAGTAGGGTTTGTTCTCATTACGCCGCAGCACCACATGGCTGTTCCACGGGAAGAAGCCGAACTGGAACAGGTACTTGGTGACCACTGTGACTTCAGTGAACACGATGGCTGTCATCCAGAAGCGCTTGCTGGGCCGTGGGATGGACAGCATGGCCCACAGGAAGACCAATACCGGCAGCACCAGGGAGCCGGCTGAGGCAGTGACCATGTGGTTGAGGATGATGACAAAGTAGCAGAGCAGCTCCGAGTGAGCGGCCACGCACTGGTACATGGCCTGCAGCAGCCGCAGCGCCCGGCCCTGCCCCTCCGCAAACTGCTCAGCCTCCTCCAGCTCCGGGATATGCAGGCGCCTGCAGGAAGTCATGGACTCATGACTGGAGGCCACCGGGGACCAAGGATCTGCAGCTGTGGGGTTGGACAGACTCGACATACCAGGGGCCACCTGGGGCCCAAGGGTCTGCAGCCGCAATAACAGGCTTCCGCCAGGCTGGCTGGGCTGCACCCTCTAGAGGGCAGCTGTGAGGACAGTTCAGCCTGCCCGGCACCCCCACACCCCTGTGCCACACCTGTCCAAGAGCAGTTCACTGGCTGTGCGCATCCGCGGTCGAGTGCTGGTCAGAAGCTCCCGGGAGCCATGCAGGGAAGTCCCGGCCTCAGGCCCCTCAGGGTCAGTAACAACCTCCTCGCTGCCGCTGCGTGTGTGGTAGCCGGTGCTCAGGGGGCTGTTGGTGTCCTCGGCCACGCTGCTGGGCACCTCCTCGGCCCCCAGCCCGCTGGAGAGGGAAGCCGGGTCCCAGGGGGGCCTGGTTTGAGGCTGAGACTCAGGAGGGGTGCGGGGGGAAGAGTGTTCCAAGGCCCTTTAGTGGACAAGGGACAGCGAGGGTCCAGATGGCCTGGATGTGCCTGCCCTTCAGGGGCAGCGCCTCAGGCTGAGGACCAAGCCTTGCTTTGGAGCCGCAGGGAGGGGAGGGTCCTGGCTCAGTGCTCAGCTCTGGCACCTACCTGGACGCTGTGCTGGTGGCGTCTCGGGCCTGTGAGGTGCCTGTCAACCGGACCTCGGCCTCACCGTCGTACAGCCGCACCAACACACCGCGCACCAACACACTGCGGTGGACCTCCCCACCCTGCAGGGATGGCAGCAGGCTCAGGGCTGCCCCCTCACCCCAGCCTTGCACGCAAGCCACGCAGGGGTAGGGGTAGGGGTAGGGGCAGGGGCGTGAGGCGTGGCCACAAGCGGGTGGGGCAGGAGTGCAGTGTGGGCGGGTCTTAGGCATGCTGTGGGGAGGCAGGAGTGTGACGGGGGCGGGGCAGGAGCATGATGGGGCTGGGATGGGCTCACCCGTAGGAGCTCCTGTGTAAGGAGGTACCGCTCTGCGCGCAGCACTTCGCTCATGGTGCGGTGGTGCCTGGTGAACGCCCGCAGCCAGCGCGTCAGCCCGTCCACAAGCGCCTGCCCCAGCACCCACAGGAACTGCACTGTGCTCAGCACCCGCTGCATCACGTGGCTGCGGCCTGCAGGGAGGCGGGAGAGGTGCTGGAGGGACGGCCTGCGGTCAGGAGAGCCCCCAGCCCTAGCAGCTGAGGCCCACGTACCTGTCACCCGGTCCTCGGGACCCTCCACCGGCTCCATCTCTGGGATCGGGCCACCCCCTGGGCAAAGGGTGCAGTCAATGTCTCAGCGTCTCATGGCGCCACAGCCCACACTCCCCCACCCCACTCAGCTCACCCGTGGACAGCTGTCCTGTCTGCTCCAGCTGTGCCCGTTCCTGCTGCTGCCGCCGCAGCACTGTCTGGGCGTTGGTCACCCACGCCTGGTATGCCATCTGCAGGCCAGGCCCTCTGGGTTAGGACTCTGGCCTCCCCAGCCATCAGCCCCAATCCTGCCCTCCCCTGCGCTCCCAGGGAAGAGGAGGGTCTGGGATCAGGCAGGCTTGCCACCAGATCCCTGTTGTTGGCTCCCCCTGGGGGTCTCCACATTAGGAAAATGGGGCCCCTCCCCGTGGAGGAGGACACCCTGTGCAGACAGCCCACCCAGGATGTTACTGCCATCGTTCAGTGCCTGCACCGACACAGCCAGGGGCCCAAAGACAGACAAGAAGTCCCTCCGGGTCCAGAATGCCCAGCACACGAGGAGCCCTTATGGTCAGCCCTGGCAGCCACTGCAGCCAGAGGAGGTCAGAGCTGGGACCCAGACTGGCGGTGGCAGGCAGGCAGCTGGCTGCCCTTGGCCTGGTTTCCCACAGGAAGTCTGGGGGGGCTGAGCTCCCAGCCCCTGGGGGCATCTGTCTCCCCATCCCCTGTGCTGCCCTGGCCCCAGGCCAGGAGCCCTCCAGACAGAGGAGGACAAGTGGGGCCCCTCCCCCTCACCTGGAAGGCACTCTGTGCTGACGCCCTGGGGTCCTCTGGCAGGGCCTCCTCCTCTTCCTCACTGTCTGACTCGAAGAGGAAGTAGTCCCCGGAGTGGATGACTGTGGGCAGGTGAAGCTGAGAGCTGGCCCCACCCAGGAACCCCACCCCCAGCAAAATCCTGGGGGTCCTCGGGCCCATTTCTTCAGTTTGGGATGGGCCAGCAGGGCTCTCTCGACATCCCGCACCCAGATGGACAAGGCCTGAGGGCTACCCTTCCCAGGGGAGTGGCCCGAGGAGAGGGGTGGGCACATGCACGGGACACATGCATGGGACACAGACGGGACTAGACCAGACTGAGCGTGAGCAGGGCAGGAGCAGGGTCAGCAAGGGCTGAGGGGACAGGCTGCCAGCTAGCGGGGGATTCTGTGGGCATCAGCATCAGGGGACGCAGCTGGCCGTGGGGGCCTTAGTCAGATCCAAGCATGCTGCTGTGTCTCGGAGAGAGAGCTGAGACTCCCACCTTGCAGGACTCACAGGAGGACTGGGGGAGGAGACTGCTCAGGCCAGGGGTCTGCGGCCAGTGAGGCACCCCCACCCAGGAGAGCTCTGTATCGGGGCCTGGGGGCCGGTGAGGTGGGGGAAGCCATGACAGCAACCAAGGAAGCAGGAGAGCAGTCAAAGATGGGCCAGGAGGGGTACCTGTGGCATGGTCCAGCCAGGGCCGCCACCACTGTCTCCGTGGCGGGGAAGAGCCCCCTGGACTGCCGGGCCCTGTGGAGGGGCAGGGCGGGGGTGAGGCAGCAGGGAGAGGTGGGGGGGGGGTCAGGGAGGCCAGAGCCACCGCCTTGGGGACAAGATGGACTGAGACAGACACGAGGCCCTGCTGTGACAAAGGCCGCGTGTGGTGGTCAGGCTCAGAGCCCGGGGGGAGGAGAGAGCCCACAGCGCAGACGGACAGGCACAGGGAAGCCTCAAGGCCTGTTGGACAGGTGACCACATGGCACAGGACAGGTGGGCCGGGGGCCCCGGGGGACATCACATGGCAGAGACACAGGCAGGCGCCAGCAGGCACGGACATGCTGGACACCGGGCCCCAGGCGCCAGTTCATCTGCCTCACCTGGCTCTTCACCAAGGTCCTCGGGGCCCAGGGTGTCCTGGGGATGGCCTGCCCGACTCTGCTGGTGCTTCTTCTGCTTGGCGCGGATGCGTTCCATCCTGTGGGGCAGGAGGGGACACTGAGTGCCAGCCGGTCGGGGAGCTGGGGGTCCCTGCCCCAAAGGGTACCTACTGTCTCTTCAGCTGGGCCAGGGACTTTTCTTCAGCTTTGCGGTGGAAGTCAATGCTCTTGAGGTTGGCAGCATTGTAGAGGGCGAAGCCCCTGTGGGAGGAGTGGAGGGTGTGTAAGGACCTGGCCTGGCTCTCCCCTGCTCCTGGGAGGCTTCCCGGGCCCTGTGCACCCGAGGCCACTCTCCTGAGCACCCACACTGAACCAGGAGCCCTGGGGCTGGCATCTGCCCTCCTGCCCTCCATATTGCCTATGGACAGGGGACAGACCCTATCTCACAGGGCAGGAACCTACATGAGGAAGAGGTGGCTGTGACGCTTGCCCACCCCAGGCTGCAGGGAGGATGGCAGGCTTGCTCTAGGCCAGAACCCTGCTGGGGGAGGGCAGCCCCCAGGGTGTGAGACGCTCAGCCCAGCGTGGGCAACACACCAGCTGAGATGCCAACAGAGTGGCCAGGACCTCACTTCCACTGAGCCCAAGCCTCGCTGCTGAGCTTGAGCGGGTGCTGCCCCCCTCCAGGCCCCAACTCTCCCTCCTGGCCACTCGCCAGCGTCACAGAGCGGGCCCTGGGCTGCAGGCCTTCCTGCCTGAGCCATCAGGGCAAGGCACTGACCTGGAGGCCAGCAGGGCCGTGGCCTGGAGATCGGCCTGGACGTGCAGGAAATAGTGGCTGAGGAAGACGCGGCGCTGCAGCAGCAGGAAGAAGAAGCAGATGCTGTCCCAGAGGACGCCGGCCTCCTCCACGGGCAGCAGGCAGTCCTGGTCGCGGCCCACCATCGCCTTGGCTGTGGGCGAGGCTCAGGCTCAGCCCCGGAGCTGCAGCCCCCGTGCCCCCACCCGCCGCCTGGCCACTCACGGTCGTAGTAGCCCTTGACGGTGCACACGAGACTGAAGAGCTGGATGACCCAGCAGAAGCTGCTCTGCATCTGCTCCACGAACACGCAGGACAGCAGCTGGGG
>NW_007261535.1:171842-176377 GCF_000164805.1 Carlito syrichta
GCCTCAAGGGGCGGGCCAGGCCAGAGTGAACCCGTCATGGAGGGACGGGGTAGGAGGGCGGGGCAGAGGGGCACATCTGAAGCTGGGCTGGGCAGAGGGAAGCATCAGGGGGCGGGCGGGGCTGGGCAGGGGGAGTGTGGGATGGGTGGGCTCACCGAGAGCATGTTCTTGGAGATGATGACAGTGACGTTGTACAGAATGAGGCAGTCCCACAGCACCAGGCGCGAACGCGTGTCCTTCTGCAGCAGGGCGGTGCCGAACAGCAGCAGGTAGAAGCAGGCCAAGAGGTAGCCCAGGCCGAAGATGCTGATGCGTGTGGCTCCCGTGACAAAAACCACCACCAGCACCAGCCAGAACAGGTAGCGGAAGACAGCCACCTTCAGCATGTCAAGGTGGGACCTGCCAGGCAAGGACGTCACGGGGTGCCCGGCCTCCCCTCTCGAGGCCCCGTCTCCCCTTCCCTGAGGCCCCAGGTGGCACGGGCCTCACCTGCAGTGGATGAAGTTGGGCACCGGGTTGGGCTCCCCCCGCAGCGGATCCAGGTGGTCGGTGTTGATGCCTGCCATGCGCTGCCACTCCTCTGTGCGTTCGGCCGAGAACACCTGCCACTGCTGGGAGGCACAGAGCAGCAGGAGGAAGTCGCCTGTGGGACAAGCAGATGCTGGCCGGGCCTGCACTGCAGCCAGGACCTGTGCTGTGGGACGGCCCCCACCCAGAGCCCAGCAGGTTCACGTCTACCCAGTGAGCACCAGTGTGTGCTCGTGTGGACACCAGTGTGGGCACCTACCCAGGGCAGCTCTGGGGAGTGTCAGTCTGAGGACACACCTGGGCACATGGGCCAAATATCTGCACATCCACGTCAGGACACACGGGCTGACATGTGCCGGACTGCATGCCATGGGTGTGGGTATGCACACACCTATGTACAGACTTGGGTATGTACAGTGGGCTGTGTGCATGCTCTTTGATGTGTCCTGTGTGGGGGTGAGTTGGGGCCCTCAGGCCCATGTGGACATACCTGTGGGGCAGGCGGTCACTCACAGCAGGCTGGTCTCCGCCAGGGAGACACAGAGCTCTGACTCGGCAGGCAAGACTGAGACAACCCGTCCCCTCACTGGTTCAAGACGGGTCCCCACTGGCTCATGGCACACCTGGTGTGCGGAGCCTTCTCAGCTGCCGGATGCGTCCCCCCACGGGTGCCTGGTGGACACTCACTGATGAGGTTGGTGGAGTTGGGGGCCCGGAAGAAGTCGGGCAGGTACAGCCACTTGATCAGCGCAGAGTTCATGGGGATAGCCTGGCTCCAGCGCCACGGGTAATCTGTGGGGGAAGGGGGGGACATCGGGAAGGGCCCATCTGCTGATCAGCGGCCTTGGAGGCCCGGGACTCTGTCACCCACATGCCAGCGTCCATGGGAGTCCTCTCATGCCCGCTCACGCGCAGGCACAGAAACACACCCCACATACTCGGCATCCAAGAGCTTCCTGGGCATTCCCACAATACGTGCTATTCTTAAGCACAAATTGCACCAGGTTCTAGGGGAAGAAAGCCTGTAACTGGCCAGAAAGCCACGGGGCAGGCAGGGTGGGAGCAAGCTGTGGTCCACACAGGGTCACAGCACATCATGCACTCACACATGTAGTATCACACGTGCATATGACATAAACCAGAAGCTGGAAACTGCCCCGATGTCCTGCAGTGGTGGAAGTTTACAGAACACAGCTCAGCACGGAAAGGAACAGTTGTCAACACATGTGACACCCGAGATGAACCTTGTGAGTGAAAGGAGCCAGATGCCAGCTGGGTGCAGTGGCGCTCGTACCTGTAATCCCAGCCCTTTGGGAGGCAGAATCGCTTGAGCCCAGGAGTTCAAGGCCAGCCTGGGCAACATAGCGAGACCTCATCTCTAAGAATAAAAATTTTAAAAAGCCAGATGCCAGAACTGCACACGGTACAACTCTACATGACATGACACGGAGTTCCCGACAAGGCACCACTGCGGGCACAGCCCAGCTCCATGGCTGCTGGGGTGGAGGGCTGCCTGCATGCCAGAACATACCCCAGGGTGGAGGAAGAGCTCCTCAGGGACTGGGGTTGCACAGCTCTACACTCTCGTCAAAGCCCACAGGATGGTGCCCGCCAAGTGAAAGGAGAAAGTTGCCTGGAGGTTGGGGAACCCAGGATGGCGCAGACGGTGACAAATGAATGTAACCAGACCGCACGCACAGGAAGCAGCCTCAGGAGGGAACGTGAGGAAGGTGCCGACCTGAGTGACCTTTTCTTGAGTTGGGGTCTCTCTGTTGTCCAGGCTAGAGCGCAGTGGCACGACCACGGCTCACCACAGTCTCAACCTGCTGGGCTCAGGCGATTTTTCCACTTCAGCCTCCTGAGTAGCTGGGACTATAGACACACACCACCACACCCATTAATTTAATTATTTTTTGTAGAGACAAGGTCTTGCTATGTTGCCCAAGCTGGTCTTGAACTCCTGGGCTCAAGCGATTTTCTCATCTTGGTTTCCCAAAGGACTAAGATGACAGCACATAAGAGCATATGACATGTGACCATGCACTCAGCCGCAGAGCCCACGGATCTGCCGATGACGAAACACCTGTGGTGGGGGGTCAGTGATGGATGCACCGTGGGCAGAAAACCTGACTGATGGAAGCGCAGGGGCAGAAGGGATGGCCTGTGTTCCCCAGTCCCAGGGACAGGTGACTCGACGCCTGCCAACACCAGTCCGCCAGGTACAGCCGCGGGCAGGATGCCCACAAATCCACAAGCACCAGGAACAGGACAGGGATGCCCTGAGCCTGCCACACAGGTGTGCTGCTGTGCTTGGCGCTCACCACACCTAGACACCTGGGACAGCCAAGAGGATCCAAAGCCTCAGGGCAGCTGCAGAACCACCAGCCCAACTCCAGAACTAGCCAAGAGATACGAGGCAGGGTGGCCCAGACAGAGGACAGGAGAAGCTAAGGTCAAATAGGGCCCAAGGCAGAAGACACAGCTGCCACCGACACCGTGGAGAGGCTGGGCTTTTTCAATACAGATGACATGTTGCCCAGGAACAGCCTACATGTGTGGTCACCTGCAGGTCCAGGGCATGGCCCACCCTCAGGGCACATGCTTGAGGCCATATTTGAGTGTGAGCATCACACCTAACCCCCACGTGGCCCAGAGAGAACACACAGCATTCCCAGTGCTGTTCTTGCAACTTTCCTCGAGGTTTGAGGTGCTTCAAAATAGAGTCTCAGGCAAAAAGAGGAAAGACAAGAACAGAGGACCACAGTGACCACACGTTATAGCTGGTATGGGCCCTGGAGGGGGTGGTAGTGCGGCCTGGAGTGGGCAGGATGGCCTTGCCGGGGCTGGGCTGTCCCACGAGAGGGGTCGGGAGCCCCGGGCAGATGGGAAACACCCTGGTGGGCTTCCGCATGGCCACGAAACCCCCATGCCTGGCCATGCCCACACTGAGTCCCATGGCCGTCCGCTCACCGATACAGAGGGCTGGGGGGATGCCCAGGCACAGCAGATACTGGTACAGCAGGAAGAGTGCCAGGAAGAGGCAGTAGTTGGGCCAGAGGCGGGCGATGGCCTGGCGGCGCCGGCGGGTGAGAATGGCCACCAGCCAGCAGCCGTGCAGGATGACCATGAAGTTCATGCGCTGTCCAATCACGTTCACGGCCATCAGGAAGCAGATCTGGGGACGGAGGGGGCAGACAGAGTGGGAGGGAAGGGGTCTCCGTGGCCTGCCCAGGCCCTCAGCCAACACAGGGTGGGGGGGGCAGGCTCAGCATCCTGCATGGGTGGGCAGCAGCCTGGACACCCCACCCCCCTCCTGAGAAGCTGGAGAGATGGGGCATGTCTCCACCACTTGGGGGAAACTGAGGCTTGAGGGGGAGGGCTCTGAGGCCGAGTGAGAGTCTGACCTGGCCTCCCCACCTCTTCTGGGCATGGAGGTACCACCAGGCCTGGTGGGGGCCCAGCTGGGCCCTGGAGGGGGAGGCTCTTGTGCCCACCATGCCCACCACCCACCCTCGCGCTCATCCCGGGCACCTGAGGGGGAACCATGCTCCCAGGTGCCCATGTGCTACAGATGCCCCCCCAGGACCGTGCAGCCCCCCACACCGCCCCCGGCAGCTGAGTCCTGCCTAGGGAGGAGGCGACGCCCCGCCTTACCTCCAGCCCGAATTTGTAGAAGAAGAAGTTGATGAAGTACTTGAGGCAGCTGAGCAGGTCCCGGTCCAGCCGCTGGCGGGTGCCGTCGGCACACACGGCCTGGGCGGGCAGCGGGGCCAGCTGATGCTGCCGGCGGTGGTGCTCCTGGCGCCGGTACACGATGGCCTCAAACACCAGCAGCAGCAGGATCTGCAGGTGGTTCTGGGAGGGGTGAACGCAGACACTGGGCGCCGCCATGGCCCGCCCCTCGCTGGCTCCGCCTCCACGTGGGCCCCGCCCCATAGCTCTCCCACGTCCGCTCTGCCACTCACGGGCCCCACCCTGCACCTGCCCTGCCCCTAGCCGCCCCGCCC
>NW_007261535.1:176490-178103 GCF_000164805.1 Carlito syrichta
CCCCATGACAGCCCCACCCCGTGCTCCATCCGCACTCCCATCAGACACCTGGCAGGTCAGTCCAGCCTCCCCCAGCCTTGCTCCAGGTCAGTCACACCTCATGTCGACCACGCCCCCGGCCCCACCCCTCACTTACCTGGATGTAACCCAAGTTGGGGTAGCCCTTCCGCACCCCAAACCAGTTGGCGGGGTCGACGGGCCCCCGATACAGCACGGACTGGCTGATTTCCGTGGCCAGCAGATTGGTGCTGTTGGGGAAGGGCTGGGGAGAGGGCCGGACATCAGCACTCAGCCCCAGCGGTGGGGACAGCCCCTGCCTCGAGCCCACCACAGCCACAGGACAGGGACAAGGGGGCTGCCAGCCTCGGAACTGCCGTCCTAGGGAGGGGCTGGGGGCATAGAGAGGTGTCCGAGGGGAAGGGACAGAGCCAAGGACGCCCCGGGCAGCAGCTGCCCCAAGCGCTATCCCTCCCCAGGCCTAGCTGGGGATCCTCTGCTGCAGGAGGGCTCCGGCCTTAGCCGAATCAGAACAAGATGCCCTGGCATTGCGGAAGGGACCTCGGTCCTCTGCAGACCAGGCCAATGGACAACACTTCCAGGAAGCCCCCTGACTCTCGGGGCACAGGCCCTCCCCCGCCTCTGTATGCACACGCTGTGCTGAAGCAGCTGCCCCAAGGGGTAAGCTCACAAATGTGGCTGGCCTGGAGCTCCCCGCAGCCCCAGGCCACATGGCCAGGCGGGTGGTACCTGGGAGCAGTTGCTGGAGTACTCGTGGGGGTTGACCACCTTGAGTTGGTAGAGCATTCGGCACACGATGATGACACAGGTCCACACGGTGGACAGGCAGGAGGCCATGGGCCGGAAGCGCGGGTAGGGCAGGGCAAAGGCCCACAGCACCACCAGCAGGAGGTTCAGCACTGACACCTGCAGGAGGGCGGGGAGTGCCAGGCAAGGCCCAGGGACCACCCACGGTCACCTCAGACTGGACCAGAGGCCACCCACAACCGCCCCAGGCCAGGCCCAGGGACCACAGAAGACTGCCCCAGGCTGAGCAGGGACCACTCACAACCACCCCAGGCCAGGGTCCAGGGCCCACCCAGAATGGCCCCAGGCCAGGCTCCGGGAACCACCGACAACCACCCCAGGCCAGACCCAGGGACCACTCACAGCTGCCCCAGACCTCCAGGGAGGCCACCTGGATGGGGAGCAGAGGCCTGAGTGGCGACCACTGCCGGCCACGCACCTCCTTGAGGGCCACCCACACGGTGTACAGGGCCACCAGCTTGAAGACGTGCAGCTCTAGCAGGCGCCGTGTGAACACTTGCACGCGCGCGAGCACATCCGAGAAGCTGGCTGCGAGGTCCAGCAGTCGCTCAGCCACCAGGCCCCACTTGCTGGCTGCGCCTGCGGTGTGGATAATGAGCAGACGGGGCTCCCAGGCCCCCAGCACGCATGAGGCCCCAAGGGCTCTGAGGGGACTCACTATTCCCTGCCGCCACACAGAGTGGACTGGGGAATGGGGAGCCGCGTTGCCCACTCACCTTCGGGCACCTGTGTGGCCTGGTGGGGGCTGGCCGAGCTCTGCCCATCATCCCCGGGGCCGCCCTCCTCCT